>NC_092214.1:83752823-83801565 GCF_043381705.1 Parasteatoda tepidariorum
TTTTTTGCAAAATTCTTTTACCTTTTTTAATTAATCATTTTTACAGCTTATACTTACTAATTTTATCTGGATAAAACATTAGTTAAATGTTTCGAATTCAGATGTAAATACAAAACCAAACGTCTGCCTCTCTACTGATTAAGATTCTTTGTAGCGGTAACAAAATTATGTTATCTCCGCAAACAGTTAGTATTTTAATATATTTTTCAATTATTTGTAAGCAATGGTGGAAAAAATTAATTTTGTTAAATTATGAGAAAATATTAAAGTAGACATTTTGTTAATACTCTAGATACAAAAAAAAATCTTATATAAATAAATATATATATATATATAACATATAAATATAAAAACTTAAAAAAACATTTGCCTGATATGCTTGACATCAATGTTTTTTCTTAAGGTAAAGTACCATCGCCCGGTATGCCCTACAATGTTTTTAAAGTCAAGTGCCACTGCCTGGTATGCATTTAAAAGATGCTCCGAGCACTGATGTTTCTCCTAATCTATCCTCAGCAGATATTAAATATCGAATAAATATAATAATATCAACGAATAAATTAATATCAAATCGGATATAACAAATATTTCGCACACTCACCAAAGCGACTATGTGATTATCAACATTCACCGGTGAAAGTTGACATTCTTTTGATTTCGGTCACTGACGGTAACATATGAAACAATCATTGATAAGCTGCATCTTACCAAAATAGACAAAGCCCATTTCCATTATCTAATAATTAAATTTCTATATATCATAAAAATATTTATCTCAGAAAGAACTAAAATGAAAATCATTAATTCTATAAATCGATAATTTTTCTTCCATTTTCTTAATGCATTTACATTAATATTCAAGAGTGTTGAGAGTCAAGGATAAATTGCTTACCGTAGTGTTTCTGTTTTGAAAAATTTTTGTTATTTAATTTCTAATTGCCAACTTATTTTATTTTTTGGAGCTTATTGCATTATTTATGTGTTATGGCATCTATAATAATTAGTGTATATGTTGCCAAATAATAGTTTCCTAACTTATATTTGGCGAAATACTTTACATCTACTATTAATCACAAAATACCCATTTTGGATTGCTTTGAAGAAAGGCGGTGTTTTGAAGTCTACCCGATTTCAGGTCTATTTTTCGATCCCTCTTCCTAAAATGTCTAATTTTAATTTGAGTACATTTTCTTATAATCAACATATTTTCGCTTTCTAATTATGTATTATACGAAAGAGTTTCAGTTGTGGATGAATCTCACCTTAAAGAATGCCTTGTGGTATCTGGACTTTTATATCGACATATATAATATAGTCCGGGCATGTATGATACTTCTTTCACTAGCATCCATCTCATTGCAGTTAGTTCCTTAAATATTTTTAGAAAACATTATTTCTAATTTTAGTTTTTTTTTAGAATTTTGTTGCATGAAAAACTTCTTTAGAAAAAAGTTAAATGCTTATTTTGCATATACAGCAGAGCAAAATTATCCGCGAGTGTTGCAAAAAGATCGAAAAGTAAGAAAAAAAGATGCTTACAAAACAAGAAGCTAAGCCAGTGAACCTATTTTTGTTCTTTTTTTTTTAAAACACTTTTATGAAATATGTATGTACTATTTCTTTCCTTACCACTCGTTGTTTCAGTGATTTAAACATAGAACAAAAAAAACAAAAAATTGTTGTATTTTTAAAATTAATACACATAAGTGAATATATTTTAAATTTGTTTTTCGCGTTTCCATCTTAATTTTTGAGTTTTTTTGGATTATCCGTGATTTTTGATATCCACAGTACCCTTACCCCTCAATTCCGTGGATAATCGGGACTCTACTGTAATGTCATGAAGATATGATTAAAAGGACCAGATCTAGCTATCGTAGTTTTAAAAGCTAATTGTTTCCTCAAATGTATGAAAAGTCAAAACTAATTTTGTAACAAATAGGTATTGTTTAATAAATTTTTTGAACAAGAAGGGAAAGAATACATTCCCCTATAATTTTGAGAATTCATTGTATAAAGATACTTTGTCTATGTTAATTCTGTGGGAGTTTTAGTTTATTCGCTCTTCGTTATATTTTAGCTTTCAACCAATCACAGACTGCTATTCCTACTCTCTCTGAACAACGTTTAAACACAAGTATTATTCAAGATTCAATCAATTATATAGATACACCACAGTATAATATAAGGTAGGGGAGAAGAGTTGATCACCATAATTCTAAAATACGTTTGTACGCAAAAAAAATCATAATGATGTGAGTAAAAAACGCTGCATTTGTTCACATTAAAGCATTTATACACAGTCAATAAGAAGTAGCTAAGGTAATCCCGTTTTCCTGTGTATCATGAGGTAACATTCGATAATAAAAATTTCATGAAAATATATTTATCAAATTTCCAAAATCATATCACTCTAATGGTTATTATATGTAACACAAAGAAAAATACTATCACCTTCACGAAATTTTCATGACTATTACGGTTTTCAAGGATCAAAGTCGTTAAGGTACTCAAACTGCCAGCTTGCTCAACAGTCACTTTACAAAATAATTACTTTCACTATGATAAACTATCCTTAAATGAAAACACTTCTGGCTGAATGTAATATATTACATTATTTACTGTTTTATTTATTGTCTATATTAACTGAACATCGTTTTACGTTTAATATTAAATACAAAATTTGAACTCTATAGGTCGAATAGTTTCATAGTTGTCTAATTTTAAAATAATAGCATATTTAAAATTTGAGTTCACGAGAACTATTCGACAGAATTTTTTCAAATATTCTATTTTTCCTTATAAAATTACATTCTTTAAGCTGATGTAAACATTTTTTGTATACCTCTTGTATACCAATTCAAAATTTTTCGAAAATTTTCATTTAAAATAATTAATAATAATAAATAATTATAAAAATTATGTATTTGAATAAAATTATCTTTGGATAAAAGAGTTTTATAATACTGTGCAAAAATGTTTGGATTTTTTTTAAAAGTTCTCGAGGCAAAATACGCAAAAAGTATCATTTCAACATTAAAGGGTCCAAGCTTTCGAATACTTCCATGACCACACTATAGGGACCAAATTTCCTAGATTACGACTACTGAGTCACAGATTCAAATTTGTTGGAAAAAAGGTATGTTGGTTCAAAGCAAGTATGTTTTTGCGTCTATTTTCGGAACTTAAAATATTGTCTGCACTAAATAACTAGCATATTTAAAGTTTAGACCATCGAACTATTAAGATTGAGTCTTAGTGCTTTAAAATCTGATCATTAGATCAAAAACTACTCAGGTTAATCCATTTTGCGTTTTTTTACGTTCTGTACTCTTAGAAAAAGTAAAGAATAACATACTTCTAATATTCAGGCAAATACCTAGTCCTGTATGTTGGAGGTATTCAGAGTGTAAAGAAAGTGGATTTTAAAACACGAAAAACAAAAATTTTTATCTCTTAAACTGCTTTTTGAATAGTAATATTTAAAAAAAACTAGTATATTTCAATTATGAAAACCTTCTACCCTCGAAAAAAAATGTACAAATACAAATGATATTTGAAGGAACTGGAACTAGAATTGTTGAAAAAATATCAAGCACATCATTCAAATTCTTTTGCGTCATTACACATGTCTCCTAAACATTTCCCCCTATCACATTAATCAATACTGACAGTATAGAAACAAAGAAACCAGATAAGCAATACATGCCTTTGTCTACCAAATTGTTTTTTGCTTATTATGCTACAAATAAGCATTTTAAATTAAGATAGCCATAAAAGATGTGAAAAATATTGTTTTTCATACAGTCTCAATAAAACAAAATCCTTATCGGAAAACAATTATTTTCGTTTTAACAAAATAAGTAGAGTGTGGATAAAATTAATTACAAATAAAGGGAAATAAAATTCTTTCTTAATCATATTTGACAACATACACAAAGAAGAATTTTTTTCGAATGATTATTAAAATAAACTGCTCAATGAAATGGAAAATAAAAGCAGAAAAAAAGAGGCTAACACATTTTTCAAATGCAACTTGAAATTAAATTAAATAAATATCATTGATGTGTTTGAAAACATAAATATATAAATATAAATAAAGAAATTAATATTCCAATGAGAAAAAAATATGATCAAAACTAACGGAATATGGTGAAATTTACTTTGTTTATATGGGAATACCAAAATCTCTTTCATTTATTTGGACATTACCGATACTCTTTGGTACAAATTTTGGTAAAATTAAAAATAAAATATAATTTCACAACAGATGATGAAAATTTGGTGATTTTATCATGATACCTTAGAGCATGGCATAAAAACCATTTATTCGATTAAATTTACTTTTCAGTTTAGCATTTTCTACTAAATGTGTGGTAATAATTTTGAAAATTGGAATTTCCAGTAAACCATTACCATATGAACTGGAAAATTACCAAATGAATGGTTTAAATATCGTATATTTTGAGCTTATTAACCAGAATAATGTTGTTGTTTTTTACCAGAAATGTCAATGCCATACAATACTATAATTTCACAGAATTTTTCCTCTGTGATAATTTACATGCCTAAACACTCTCAGAAAAAATCGTTCAAATTTAAGCCTCAATTTTCTTTACCTCGAGCCATAATATGTTAAGATGAAGCGTGTTTCATACAAAATTGAACCATAATACTATATTATCGAAAGAAAAATTAATTATGATTCAATGTGATTTCATATTAAGATTGTAAAAAAATGCAAATGATGTGATGATTCGTCTCCCTCCAATTTTTTAACAGTGACATCTAGCGAAGAAACATAGCTAAGAAACGGGATATTTAAGTTGAACTAAATACAACAATAAAAATAAAATTATCTTGACACTCATCTGTAGCAGCAAGAAAATGAAAAGAAAAAGCGGCAACAATTGCATACAAGTAAACAGCAGATGATTTTTCTTAATTGGTTGTTACCTTATGAATGATATTTGTTTTCAACTAAAAAAACATATACATTGTATTTCATTATACTTCCTTTCAAACCATGAACTAGACTTTCATCTGTTGAATGCTGAACCATAAGAACGTGCACAGTTATCTTATCAGAGTATTATCATCCTTATTATAATCGAATCGAATTTGGAATGGTTTAATTTGTATGATATATGGCTTAGTTTGACAACATATTTAGATTTATTAAACATAACCCAATACTTAGGTTAACACAGTGTACCATTACAGCTCTATATTCCTAAACACAAATTACTTCTGCATTGAACTATGTAATTTGTGCATTTAACTCCAGATATGTTACAAACGTTGCTGCTGCCTAACTGAAGTTATTTTATTTTATAACCATCCCTGAAACTCCAATCCAATTTTTCAGGATTACGACTACTAATGTTCAACTTCGTAATGTTAACCCGCATTCAACCTCATTTACACCTCTTAAACTCAACCTCATACATAACCCAACAATACTTTTAGTTGAAATCCGGTGAAATTATTCACACCTCAAATATACTTATTTGCTTGAAGTGCAGAAAAATATCTCATTCACTTCAAAAACAATCTAAGTTGGTTGCTCTAAAGTAGATTTCCATCAACCTCAAAACACCTCAATTTTTTGATAAAACAACTTCATACTCCTTGATTATACACCGTAGGTGGTTGATCTTTTAAGGTTGTTTTGGAAGTCAACTTCAAATGAACCTCAAATCAACCTTGACAATTTCAAACAACCTCAAATAAACTTCAAAAGCACTGTGAATTTTTCTAAGGATAAGAACTTAACATAGGATTTATTTATCAAGATTGTTCACTTTTAAATACACCGCATATAAATTATTTATTTAAATTATTTCTTAGTCTGCAGCAGATGAAAGGAATTTTGAAACTTCTGCGTTCTAATATTAAATACATTGCAGTCAAAAAACTATGTTAGGAGTTTATTAATAGGTTGAATACAGAAAATATATTTTAAAAAAATATTAAAATGGAAGCATTTTGTGAAACTGTCTCTAGGACTAAACTTTCAATTTAAAATATCAAAACTTAGTTTGTAATAAGATTTACTAATTTTCTAGGAATCTAAATAATTTAAATTAATTCCACCACTTTAGTTTTCCGATTCAAGGCATCATTTTCTTAAAATATTGCTAAAGAAATAAATTTATTGTGCGCAGTCTAAATCTTCTTTACAGTATTAATTCACTCTGAGTTTTAGTTTTAAAAGAAAATACCTAGTTTGTTCAATTTGTATACATTATTCACGCTCAAATTGATATGATGTATGAATTAAAACTATTTCGTGGATGAAAAGATTCTTAACAAAAATATAATAATCGGATTATTTGATAAGAAAATACTATTAATCTTCGAAATGGGAACGAAAGTAAAAGAAATAGATCATTTTATCATTAAAGTTTCGAAAGTAATGATAAATTTATAACGGAGAGCACAAGATATTAATTAATCTAAAATAACTTTCGAAAACTTTTCTTGGTAACATTAAAGAATATAGAATGCGAATAATTAACTTTTCATTAAGCTCATTTCAGAAACTTAAAATAATAATTTGATACATCAAACTTATAATTAAAATATTCGTAAGTAATTATGAATATTAATAAATTAGTAATAAAATTTTAATTTAGAAGGAGAAATGATATGTCTTTCTTTCTTAACTTATTCAGGTATTAAATTTAATGGCTTTACACTTTTAGAAAAATTTACTCAGCTTTAAATCATACCAAGGTAAAAATGCTTCACTACCTCGATTATGACTTAAATCGAACCCATGTGTTCCTTTAAGTTTAACCACGACATCGTGTAATTAATTTTATGAAGTATATAATTACAGTTAAACTTAACGAGTTATTTAAGTTGCGGTAAATTTGAACAATCTCAAAACTGTCTAATCTCTTAACAGCGTAGAAATGAAGTCTGCAAATCGGCGTCAAATATAAAAATTATCACGCATCTTAAGAAAGTTGATTAAATGGTGCTATAAGCTAAGTTTGATGTAGAAGAAAACAGAAGAAAAAAAAAGAAAACATCACTGAGGCTTAGCAAGGGGTTGCAATACTCTCTCTAATGTCTGATGGGTTAATGTAAATATCTGATGAGAATATGTCTAAACGATCAATGAGCTTTGAAAACACTCATTGTAAAAATTTTGAAGCTCGTTGAACCGTAATATAATTCAAAATTACTGCAACCCTAATTAGAAGCCAAGTTGGACCACGCTTCTGAACCTCTTAATCTTGATTACATAATGCAACACTGAGAAAAAAGAATGATCAAAACTACTAGCATTAGGTGAAATTTACCGTGATTCTGCCTCTATGAGAACTCCAAAAGCTTGGTAATTTTTACTGAAGTGCTTTTGTATTTTATTTATTTATTTTTTTGTAAAATTAACAATAAAATATAGTTTTATTATATGTATTGAAATTTGGTAAATATGGTAAAATTTGGTTATTTTATTACGATGCCTGTATATGATGGTTTTATTAACAAGAATTACGTTTGTTTATTTCTTTATCAGAAATGTCATTACCATACAGTACAGTAATTTCATTATATGTTTCTTTGCCTGGCATTTAAAACAATTTTAAGAGTTTGCGCCAAATTATGTTCACTAAATTAAATGCTTACTGCCCCAAACATATTTCATCGTAAAAAAATTATTTTTGAGATACCACATTTCCTGTACTCTTTTAAATTCTTCTCAAGATTCAAATCAATTCAAGTCCATAACTTTTATTCTTTTATTGCTCTGTAAAAAATGAATACTCAACTATCACGAAACTTTCTTCGTTTTCGACGAAACTGATTCCTGGTATATGCTCCAAGCAAAAATTTCGTCAATGAGACGAAATTAAAAATTCTTCAAGGAAATGAATTTCGTCAAAATGAAAAAAATATTTAAAAAAAAAACCCAAAAAAACCGTCGTACCTAATATATCTCACTTTTCTAATAATCAATTTAACGTGGGTACCTTATAAGCGGCACGACTTTGCAGGACATATGGAGCAATGAAAATTACACCTTTTCCCGAAGCGGTATTCGAACCCCGAATCCTCTTGTTACAAGGTCAACTACTTGACCACTATACATGCCGTCACATTATCTTAGAATGTCTAGTCTTTATTCTAGTTAACAATGTCCCACAATGCACTACGGAGAAGTTTCTAGTGGAGGAAAAATTTTAGTCATATATTTGAGAGTTCGCGTTTTGTCACAAATCACGTGATTTCGCAGTGAAATGATTCTTAAAATTAACTAAATACTGCTCAAGGATTAATGAATTGTCAAAAGTAAAAGTTTTATTTCTGAGAGTGTGTAGCAAACAAACGCAACATAATTTGAGATTTGCGTTATCAGGAAAATAAAATATTACTTATTAGCTGGATCTTTACAAACATATCTTTTTCAAAGTGTTCTATGAAGCTTAATCAGGTAAATTACCATCCAAGTAAAGAAGTCATCAAGAAACATAAGGCAAACAACAAGCGTGCCTGACGAGGAATTTGCTTGAAGAAATTTGTATTTATTTACAGATTTTTTGATGAAGGAATTCGTATTTATTGATTAGTGTGACTAATTAGCAAAGGAAACTTGCTCTCACTCGTATTAAATGAACAATTTAAAATCGCAGAAATATGAAAAAATTTAGTTATGCGTGCTTACTATACCTCTATCGTACTACATGAAAATTGAATGATTGGAATCAAAACATTTTGCATAAATGATATGTTATAAAACAATGGGGACCAGTTAAAAATTATTTGCCGTTATTTCGTAACTCATCAAACACTGTTAAAAAATATGAACTCTGTCATTGTAAGGATTAAAATTGCCAGAATGGGTAAACATAGCAGAATATCATAGTAAGACATGTCTTGGTGAAATTAACTGAGATCAGTTTAGGCATGAAATTTTTAAGGCTAGGGCATTTCCTCAGATAAAAAAAAATTTGAAAAAGACATTAAAATCGATTTACTTTAGCCAGCTTAGCCGACAAAAGTGGAGTACATTTTATAATTTTAGATGCACCGTTCTGTAAAACCTTCGATATTTTAACACTTGACACTTGTTCTACAAACAGTACAAGGTGAAAAAAATTCTGGTAAAATTACCGAGATGTATAGTAATGATACCTAATTAAAAAAAGTAAAATATATATAAAAATAAATATAACTCTCAGTAATTTTTTATTCATATGGTATCAGTTTACTGAAAATTCTGGTTTTAAAAATTATAGTTCTTACTACAACACATTTATTTTTTACCACACAGCAAAAAAATGCAAAACTGAAAAGTAAATTTAACTGAATAAATGATTTTTGTGCCATCTTCTAAGGTACTGGGCCTTAGAGGATTGCACAAAATCCGGGCTGCCGAAGGAAAATTAAATAATTTTCATTTTATTTAATGTGGTGCATTTCTCTCGGGTTTTTGCAACTTTCCATGGACGAGAGGTTAACCGGGGAGGTAGATTGCTAAAGCGAAAAAGCAATTTACCGCTGGTAAAAAATCGATCTTGTTCTCCACTATAGACATTTGCCATGAACTTCTAGAAGCTGTTATGAAAGAACCTTTGTTGACTAGCACTACGACTGAGCTCATTGAAGAAAATAGTCGAAAAGATTGAAACACAATTGTTAGAGAGGACATCATCACAGTGGTACACACTCCAGGTTTACAAAGATAAGGATATCAACAACGAGGCAATACTACTTGTTTATGTACGATATCTATGTCAGGAGGATACATGAGTATTTATTATGGGCTCCATCTTTGCCAACCAACATCACAGGAGTAAACCGAATTCTTCAAGTCACTGGATGGTTATATATCATAGCAAATAAAATAGTCCTTTTGTGCCAGCAAATGCACAGACGGAGTTGATGCGTTGACAAGATGACTGTCTGGTTTAACTACTCGGATTAAGTAGATATCACCTGAGAGTGAATTTACGCATTATCTCATTTACGGGGAAGATCTGAAAAGCCTAAAATGTCATCGTAATTTAACAGAGTATTGATTGATGTCGTGAAATTTATTAACCAAATCAAAGCACACGTAACAACAATTCATTCCAGATCCTGCGATTCTGAGTAATAGTCATCTAGAACATCTTACTCTAAGAGCTAGGAAACGCATTAATATCCTTAAATAGATTTCGGGTCGTGATTGGGGTGCCGATGCTAGTACCCTTAGAAATACATATGTCTCTCTTATTCGACCCATTTTGGAATACGGCTTTCCCATCTTTTGTAGTGGTTCAGACTCAAACATGCAGAAGCTTGAACGTGATCAACTCAGTGCGGCAAGAATCATCACGGGCCTTCGCAATTCCTGCCCGAATGACATCGTACTTAATGAAGCTGATCTGCAACGTTTGAGACTTAGGAGAAAAGCATGTTTGGTGAAGTACTACAGTAAGTTCTCCAGTCTAGGCTCCCAGAACCGTACTTCGAAGTTTTTTGGGATCATGGAGCAGTAACCAAAGACTCAAGTGTGGTAGTCCCCTTATACAGGTTGTCTCTGGCAACCTTATCGCCAGTTCTGTATAACATTACAGTCTATCACAGATTATCGACCCTTCTGAGGGTCTTGAAGGGGTTCTCTTTCATGTTGACCTTCCTGTCCGGGTTAACAAACAAATCGATTTGCCGTGCTACATGAAACAGTTAGCACTTGAAAGAATTAATAATGTCCCCATGGACGCTGTTCTGTTGTATACAGATGGCAGTCGACTTGATGGTGACAGATCTGGCAGTGGCATTTATATTAAACTTCGGTATCAGGAAATAAAAATCAAAGAAGAAATCCGGACTTCCGGTCAGTATTCCGAAGCGAATTTATTACAATTCTTGAGGGTCTGGACTTCATCATGTCTCTTTCGCGGTTTATTGATATCTGGATCTTTTCGGATAGTAAAAGTGCTATCCAGCACCTGGCCGATTGGCATAATGTCGGGGACAGTGTTGGTACTGACATTCTCAGGAAACAAAAACTTCTTTCCCTTTCTCATCGGATCCACTATCAGTGGATTCCGTCATGTGTCGATCGAGCTGGAAGTGAGATTGCTGACAGCTTGACCAAAGCAGGTGCTGAAGAGGCCATTACGACAGTCGCTCTTCTTACTTACTTGGAGCATTTTTCTAAATGTAAGGCAAAGAATGTGGCCATTTGGGCAGTCCCGCCGGTACACTCATGGCATCAGAGTAGGTGCCCAGGGGGCTCCTTGGCTCGGGCCAGCAGTAGACGAGAACAAACTGCCATTATTCGTTTCCTCAGTGGACATCTGTCATCAATGACTTATAACGATGGTAATAAACACTTCGAAATTTGCACTAAGTGTTCTGCTTCCCAGGCCTCCCCTGACCACATTTTATCTTGTCTGGGACTTACCAGGCAGGACCTGGCTCAAGCTCCCCTGTTGGTGCTAGACTTTCTCAGAGTGAACGAGCTTATGGACCTGATCTAGCTCTGTTGGTCATGGAGATGAGAACAACAACAAGCACACGTCCTTAGCTCGTGCCTGTTATAGCAGTTTTGTGAAGAGATAGACAGAAAATACAGATGCCTTCTCTTATATACAGAAATATGATGTTATCCAGAGGATAATCACTAAAAAGAGAATTTGAATTACAAGAGCCATTGCAAATATTTTTCTCGGAAAAGAAGTAGCCGCTAGGAGCATATTTCAGTGACGAGGTAAAGGTCGCAAAGCTGGCTTACCTGTGTAATATATTTAGCATGCTCAATGGATTCAGTCTGTGCCTTCAGGGTAAACTGAAAATTGCTTTTAAGTTGGCAGGAAAAGTAGTTGCAAATTCAAACTGAAGCTGTGGGGTCGTTGTGTTAACAGAGGCAATTTACAAGCAGAGGAATAATTAGATATTTTAGACATCAACAGTGTTTTAGATTCCATTAACGTCTGAAGCCAAATAAGGCTCAGTTATAACCTGAAAATCCATTCTCCCAATTGGTGCACGATATTAACCACGAAATTATTTTACGCGCCAATTCCCAGCCACAAAGGATCCACAAACTGGTAAGAAATGGATCTGCGATCCTTTTCAATCAAATAAGTGAATCTAGCATGCCTGAGCGAGAAGGTCAATTGCTAGAGATTGCAAATGACGGCAGCCTTAAAACAACGCTCTAGACAACAACTCTATCGGTGTTCTGGGCTAAAGTTATGGCGGATTACTCTGCGAATATCACCACAGCACTAAATCCCTATTTTAATTTCCGACAACCTACCGGTGTAAAACGGGGTTTTCTGCATTGACAGCAATCAAATAGAAAAAACGAATAATCTGCACAAAAGCAACACACTGCAGGTGTCAATGTCTCTCTCCTGTTGAAACCATTTTGTTTTAAAGAAATAAGCTCACGGTTCTCATTGATTTAGCATTCTAGTGAGTTAAATAACTTCATATTCATTTCCTGGTGTAGCTGTATTTTATTTAAAGTCCTATTTAAATAAAATTCAATAAAAATTATTAAATCAAAACATTCTAAAATATAAACAATCAACTCTTCCCCTCACCAGACCGCGGCAAAATTATGAAACGTAGACCGGCCCGTGGCAATGAAAAGGGTAGGTAATATCATACTAAAATACCCAATTTTACCACATTTGCTACATTTTATCACATATTATGTAACCACATTTTATTGTTAATTTTACCACAATAATTACCAAAGCACTTCGGTAAAAATTATTAAGATTTTGGTCTTCCCATAGACTCAGTAAATTTTGCAATATTCTAGTTTTTTCGAACATAAATTTTTTCTCGGTGTAGTTTTTTTTTTCGAAGCAGCTCCCATATCTAACAATAACATTCTATAGAGTTATGCCACTTCATCGAAAAATTTCAAGATTATTTGAGGTCACCCTTAACAAATAATTGGAATATATCTCTCCTTGAAGATTTATAATTATGATATTTCTTTTCAATTTTAAAACTTTTCTGTTTCGCTAATTTGTCCGAATTTGTTGAAAAAATAAAGGTATAAACCATGTACAGATCAATCAACAAATCAACCACAATAATTTTAATTATTACTCATTAATTATAATTTAAAAGGTTCATTCTAAATTGTTTGGATCCACTGATTACGGAAACTATATTTCCTTTAAAAATGAATTTATAAACAAACATTAATATTTATTAAAAACAATTATTTTCCATTGTATATTTCCACTATGAATATTTTCTACATTATACACTCTATAACAAAAAAGTCGACGCACCAAGAAGGAGTAGTCTGATTGAAACGAAAATTGGTGGATAGGAAGACAATGTACAGAATAGTAAATGATTAAAATTTCAGAACAATTGAATAATTTATTGCAGAGTTACAGTAGCAAGTTCAATAAGGTATTGACCCGCCTCTAGCCTAGATACAAGATGCCACACGGCGTGGAATAGACAGATAAAGCTCCCGGATGGTCTCTTGCGGTATTTCCTGCCAAATTCGATCCAATTGTCGAACGAGGTCATCAACATTCCGTGCCAGATGCAATCGCCTTCCAATCATATCCCAGATATGCTCGATGGAACAGAGATCTGGTGATCAGGCAGGCCAAAGAAGAGTTTGACAAGCTTGCAGACAGTTCATAGCAACACGTGCCGTATGTGGTCTGGCATTGCCCTGCTGAAAAACCAGCCCAGGGCACTGCAAAAGAAACGGTAGCAAAACAGGTCTTAGGATGTCGTCGAGGTACAGCTGTGGAGTAAGTGTACCTCTAATGACGACCAAAGGGGTCCGGCTGTCAAAGGAAATGGCACCCCAGACCATAATGCCTTGTTGAGGGCCGGTGTGGCGTGCAATAGTGAAGGCAGGATCCCCCCTCTGCCCTGTGTGTCTCCAAACACATCTTCGATGATCGTCAGGACACAGTTGGAAGCGGGATTTGTCGCTGAAGACTATACGTCCCCAGTCGGCATCATTCCAGCTTGATCTGTTCAAAACATTTATGCATACGAAATTTCAAAGCAATCGGATGATTGCTTCTTGGTGCGCCGATTTTTTTGTTATAGAGTGTATATAATTTTGCTTTAAGTATTTTCCCCTATATTTCTTCGTAAATTATCTAAAAAAAAATTTTTAAAGCAATTTAACTGGGGGAAAAATATTATTTTAAATAAAATGCATGAAGACTAAGTGAAAAATAGGCAGTTTAAAAAACTACTAATGTTTTTTTTCGTTTTTTTCTCAGTTACATGTTTTTTTTTTTCCACACACTTAAGCATTACCGCTTAAAGCCATTTTGAAGGGACAAAGTTTTAAAGTTTCTTGAAAAAACTCTCTTACACCTCTTATTGCCTAAAGCTATAAGATTTTTTTAGCTACCTACGGGGTGGAAATGATACTGCTTAAGTAAGAAAATACAGTTTCTTTTCAGCTCTTTGTTATCAATTTAATTCTATTTTACGGGGTTTTTCACAGTTGCCATAAAAAGTTTCTCAATACTATTCAAACTATAGGCTGTATAGTTCTATATTATTTTAAAAACCTATACTGCAAAAGAACTACAAAACATTTTACTATGTTCATAGTAAAAAAGAATTTTAAGAATTCTTAAAAATTCAAACAAAAGCCCTTTTATTAGAATAATCTACACTGTTAGAAAATTCTCGGAAAAAATTTCTAATAACAATCTATTTTATTGTTACTTTACGATATTTAAACACTCAAATAACCATAAATAAGATGCTAATGAAACTATTCACAAAGAGAAAAATCATTATTAACTATTTTTACCTAAAACGGTTAAATGACAATAGTTTTATTGCACCAACTAAGCCCACCTAATGAAGCAACTTAGTTCCTCCAACTGCGTACATATAGCCGAGAGAGCTAATCTGTCAATCTCATGACAGACGGAACGGGGGTTGGAGTCCCAGTGTTGACACCTCCATTTCCTTTAACACACATGAAGAATTTCCAGTGCTCTGCACTCTCTAATGCCCATTAACTAACGAGAAGCTTAGCTCTTATCTCCAGTTAAAATTTCAATTTATTACGATTTTTGAACCATGATTGCTGTAAATGGCTAAAAAACCGCATAGTTTTGCATTCATGATTTCATAACCATGCTAGTTGTAAACGGTTTCAAAACCGTAAAGCTGAAAAATATTCTTTACCGTAAATTTTACGGTTAATCGGATGGACAGACTGCTGCCGGTTATTTTACCATAATATTAGAAAGAAAATTCTAACAGTGTAATGTGTACCTCGCTCAAACTACTTATAATATTTACGGTTAATTAAACATTGAACTGTAGGATAAAGGGACAAGTGGGATTTAAAAAAAATCAATTGATCTCAAAACTATTTTCTGAAGTCTAATAAACAAATTGACAACGATAACTTATATTTATAAAAGTATTAACTATCTTAAAATATTAACTATCAATATTTTGTTTTTATTTTGTGAAGTAGAGGTAAGTTTTCTTTAAGTTAAGTTAGTTCGATATTAAGCGATCGAAAACTATCCCGGCATTAGAGTAATTACTTTTCACGTTTCTTCAGAGAAAGGCGAGGCAAAGTGGCCCAAGTCACGCCAAGATTTTGTGTGCAAAACAAATAAGTAATCACTCTACGTCTTAAATCAAAAAAGCTATTTAGTCCAATTTATATACTTTTAAAATCCTTCTCAAAAATGAAGTAAAAAAGTAGATACATCAGTTGACAAAAATTAGTATCTTAGAAAGAATACTATCAAAATCTAACGAATTAATACTCAAGGTGGGATTAAAAACTTCGAAATTTAATGGAATTTCGTTGATATTAGAAAACATCAAAGGTGATTATTAGAAACTCTTTCAGATTTCATGAGGCAGTCAAACTGTTTTGATTGATTTTCATCCGATCTTCCTCATACATGATTAGATGAGCTTCGATAGCTTTTCGCTTTTGTTTGACCAATAAATATTATTTTCTTGAAATCTAATGGCCTCCTGGAATATGAAAATCTTAATTTAACGCGGAACAATAAACGAATTTAAAAATTGGTTTTAATATTAAAAACTTGCATATTTGTTAATATACTCACATGCATATACACACATACATACATTTATTGAAGAGACTCTTTCACTGTTCAGCAATTTCTTTTTAAACTTTCGTACTTATTAAGAAAGTTTATAGATTTCAGAGATTTAAAAATATGGCGATAAATCACGAACAAAAAAGTGTTTTGAACACCCCTGTGTCATACAATATATTAATAAATTAATACTTGCATCGATTAGTTTGGTTATGATAAGCATATGTTTTATATAATTTTGTAAACTTAGTTTAAATATTTATAGAGATACGGGCTTTTTTATAATAAGCTAAGATTTTTGTCTTCTTGTTAACAAATTTAATTAACAACATGAATGGTCGAAAAAATATTGAATTGTAAGGTATATAAATTTTTGTATCATTTTAAAAAATATAATTTTATAGTTCCTGAGAAATCGAATTTTAAGTTCAATTCCTCTGGAACTATTCAACCGATTTCGCTCAAATTTTCTATTTTGCCATAAGAACAATGAAAACTAATAAATATTTACTAAAAGTTATTTTTGCATGGAATTACCTACGGATAAACGAATTTTATAATTGTGTGAAAAAAAATTTCATTTTGCTTTAAAAATTCTTGATATGCAGCGAAATACTCAAAAATTAAAATTAACATTAAGGGGTAAAAATTCTGTGGCTCGCGCTCTCCTGACCAAATTGTTTGAACTATATTTTCCAGATTGCGGCTACCCCCGATATTTTGGGGGTCAAAAATCAGAATCCGTCACCTTTACTCAGATAAAGTACGTTTTTTGTCTGATTTCGTAACTTTATCGTCTGAACTTAATAATTAGCATATTTGAGTTCGCCCACTCGAACTATTAAGATTGAGTCCTGCAACGTGAGGATCCGATTATTAGATTAAAAGTTATTCAGGGTGGTTCGTTTTCTTTATGGCTCACTGTACACATCTAATACAATTGAATTATGATGGTGCTGTAAGTATAATAATTTTTCAAAATTTTATTTTTCGAAAATTTCGGGTATTCTGGAAAAAAATTGTCGGTGTTAAAGTATTGAATAATTAGCTCATGTGTTATTTTTATAGCCGTCATTGAACAGCGACTCAATTTTGAGAGTATGACTATCAATAACTAGCTTAACTCCGACTCGCCCCCACAGGGGGGGGGCATCCGGGGACACACCGATAACTCGAAGTGCGTACTTACTCAGCAAGAAATTGACACAAGGAAGG
Source organism: Parasteatoda tepidariorum (assembly GCF_043381705.1). NCBI lineage: Eukaryota > Metazoa > Arthropoda > Arachnida > Araneae > Theridiidae > Parasteatoda > Parasteatoda tepidariorum. The sequence goes on from NC_092214.1 coordinate 83,770,103, forward strand.
GATGGCTTTTTGACGGCGAGATGGCAACACAGCAACGTCACAAGGCAAAGGAGACCAGAAATTTGGGCTCTGGGATCCGACAAGATGGTTTCGCGGGTTCGGAAAACGCGAACGCAAGGCGGAAACCACACCAGCATCCAAAGATCCCAAATCCCAACCAGAAGGCCGCAAAGCGTTACATGATGCAAACAGAAGACTCAGGACATATCTTAGTAAAATTAGACAAATCTGATGTCCAGCAAAACAAATATAAGCCTCTCGGAAAACAATCTTAGAAGTAAAAGGATACATATATGATCAGATCCCTGAGAGATTCCATTTTTAGAAACAATCAATGTATAAAATGTATCAATCAATGTTCCATCACAAAAGCAAACATATTCAAAAAGCTTCAAATTAAAGTTTTAACAAATAAGAAGAACATTAAATATGAAATCCAGAAGACAGCGTTACTTAGAAGTGAACTAAATGCAAACAAACATTACAAAGAATATAAATAATATCAATCAGAGGGGATATTGATGTCGCATCTTCAGTAGGGGTACAAAGTCAAATAAAAAGAAACAATTACACATGGTTAAATAGAAGATGTTTGTAACTCATAATACAATCACAGCTGTCAGAACAGTACTTAAGGTATCAAATTCTAGGAAAAGATTTTTTTGACACAGTAAATGTACAATCAAAAAGAACATAACAATGTACAAGCATAACAATGAGAAGTCGGACGAATAATTTATGACGCATGGATTATGACTATTAATATCCAACTCCGTAGCCTTTTAATTTTGAACCTAATCCAGAAGACAAAGAATTTCATGGATCAAGTATTGGGAGAAATTTGCCTTCATGGAAGATTTTTTGTTGAAACGTGGAAACGTGTTACAAGGAGAGGAAAACCACGAAAACCTCCCACGGCAAACCTGACGGCAAGGGAACTCCAGCGCAAGATCCGTCTACCACTTGGAATATTTTACGTCTGCACTGTGGTCAGTGTAAGCCGACTGCGGAATTCGTGTCGACCAGCCATCGCTGGGATTTAAACCAGGACACTTCATTAGAAGGTGAATGCTCTATCCGTTCCCACTCGCATGTTAAAAAAATCTCTGGCATGAATCACTAAATTGTGGTTTTTTACAAGATGACTTCATAATAAAAGCATGTTATTTTCCTCTGAAGCAGCAACTCTTATTACTATTCTCGTTACCACATATTTAACCCAACTTGACGTCAATGATTGTCTGTTCTTTTAACTAAAAGTTATATCAGATGAATGACAAATATAATTACAATTACAACTAAAAAAGTACAAAATCAAGTATCTTTTTTAAATTTTTCCGTAACAGAATTTAAGAATAACGATTTTAATTGCTCTAATAATTACAATTGAAATTATTATTCAGTACTATTAGAAAACCTATATCAATGGTCAGTTTGTAATTATTCAGAAGCATCTTCGGCGTCATTTTATACTTGTTTATACAGGTAATTAAAAATGATAGTTATAAAATTCTAATAATAAGCATATTATACACTATCTTCCAATAAGTATTTGGACACCTATGCAAATGACTATATCTGTAGTCCTGAGATACGCCACGCCCTCCGCCGGTACATATCGTGTAGGGAACAACATCGGCATTAGTCCTATGCAAGATGCCTACTGCACTATTTTGGATGACAATGTGCTTCCTACGTTGTGGCAGTTATACGGGGTGGACCCCTGTTACTTCCAGGAAGACAATGCCAGCTGTCATGTTGCGAGGGTCACCAAAATTTGGTATGGTGCCAATGGGGTAAATCGAATGGACTGGCCTGCCCAGAGCCCAGACCTGAACCCTATCGAGAACCACTGGGACGAGTTGGATCGCCGAATAAAGGAGTGTACTACCAGTCCAAAATCGGTGAAGGAACTTACATGTCTTCTCCAAGCCGAGTGGAAGAAAATACCACAAGCCGTCACACAAGGACTTGTAAAAAGTATGGCCTGGAGGGTTCACGCTGTAATTGTCTCTAGCGGAGGCTCTACCAACTTTTGATCATGAATAAAAGAAAATTTTTCTTTTCAATCACACGTGTCCAAATACTTATTGGTACATAGTGTATTTTAGGCTTTGAAAAATATTTTTTATTTCTTATTCAGAAACACACGGTATCGAATATTTTAGCTATTAGCCATTTATTTTTACTCAAAAGAGAATTTTATGTTTAGTTAGCACTCTAGTATATAATATTTTTCAAAAAGATAATTAAGAGTCTCCATATTTGGTATCAAATATAACAGATCTTCTCATCATCATAATTAATATATAATAAGTANTATAACATTGGTAAGACATCTGTTTTTTATTCAATCACTATTATTTAACTGAAAATTTCTTTATTATTATTTAACTGAATGTTTCTTTAATATACAAAAGAAATGTCTTCAATCTTTTTATTTTATAAAGAATAGTTCTCTATTATTATTTACGCGCATGTCATTCCAATTCACTATCTGACTCAAATCCAATATCAATCAAATTCACTCTCAATCAAATTCACTATCACACTCAAATTCACAATCAAATTATTCACTATCATTCTAATTCACTATCAATCAAAGTCACTATCACACTCAAGTTTACTATCAATCTATTCACTGTCGCACTTATTATCAATCAAATTAACAAATTTTAAACTAAATACTAAACAGAACTACGTAATTTTCCCAGTATTATCTATTATATATTTAAACGAATAAGAAAAAGAAATATAATTAATGCAATTCAAATCGATGCTACACTGAGAAAAAAGAATAGTCGAAACATCCTGAATATGGTAAAACCATATAAGCGCAAAAATTGCCAATTGAACGGTACAAATAGCGTAAATTATGGTTTTATAAGTCAGAAATATTATACTTTTTTTTACCAGAAATGCCCTTATCATACAGTACAGTAATTTTACCAAAATTTTGTCCTCCGTATACGAGAGCTATTATTTATTTTTTTTTTTTTTGAAGGTCCGATTGGTCTCTAAGAGAAAATTGCAGTTAGAATCAAGAAAATTTTATATGGTGCAATGTGATACAACATTAAGCTACTTATCGGCGTAATCGCCGTTCCGATTCATACATTTGTCGTAGCGTGGTATCAATTTCCGAATACCTTCATCATAGAATGCAGCCGCCTGTGTTTTCAACCAATTCTGCACGCTGGTTTGTCGTTGTCTGTAGCGAAAGTTTGTCCTCCTAGCCAGCGTTTCTTGAGTTGCGTAATGGACCCATGCCTCATCTCCTCTGACAAATTTGTCTAAAAACTCATCTCCGTCATGATGGTAGAGCTGGAGGATGGTTAATGCGGAGCCCATTCGTTGAGTTTTGTGATGGTCAGACAGCATCTTGGGAACCCATCTCGCTCAGAGTTTGCGGCACTTGAGTCTTTCACTCACAATGATATAGAGAGCAGACCGTGAAATTTTCGGAATCAATTCACTCTACCTAGAAATTGTGAACAGACGATTTCCGCGAATCGCCTGATCCACGCTCTAAACAAGATCATTGATTGACCCTGACTCCCTTCCCTGGCTGCCTGCATCATGAGCATCTGTGCGTCCATCTTCAACCATTTCCGCACATTTCTATCACTCATGAACGTTTCTCCGTACGCTTTACTCATTCGTCTCTGAATTTCAGCTGCATTGCTTCCTTCAGCATGCGGAAATCGAATGACTGAACGCAATTCACATTTGGAGGGAGACTCTATTTTTCGAAGCATGTCAATGTGCTCAAAAATGACAACAGCTAATCCACGCTTTAACCTGACCAACTAAAGACGTCTGCGCACATACCTAGAGGATTTTCCTCGAAGTTTTCCTTTAACAACCAGTCGAACCTTGGAAGAAAAAAACTCGTATTAATAGGAAATGGAATGACATTATTGTGCAACTTTCCTAATATTTCAATCAACAAAAATTCTAGCATATCAAATTTATTAATGGGATAAATTTATTATTAGATATGACTTTCTATTATTTATTTTGTTTTATATTAAGTAAGCCGAAAATTTACAGATAAAAAGAAAATGTCAGTCATAAAGTTCATAAAATTCAATCAAAATCAAGCAATTAAATACTACTTTATAATAAATAAATATTAAAAATTTAAATATTGTTTCAAAATAAATAAATATTAAAAGTTTCAATATTACTTTAAAATAATTAAGCATTAAAACTTAATAAGCTCATAATAATATTAAATGATTCGTCTTAAATTTATGTTAATGCATACAACAGCATCAGAACTACTAGAACTACTAAGGAAAGCAGGGAACTAAGTTATTGAATAATTTTAGCAATTTAACTAGCAAACATTCAAGCAAATGACACTTTAACAATTTTATCTGCGAAATATAAATGGAAAGTCGCAATGCACTTCGAATTATATATATTATAAAAGTTCCGCTTATATTCTTCCATACAAAATGAAAATCGAGGGTAAAATTAAATTTGAAAATAATTTTCGTACGAGGAAAAAAATTAAACAGCAATTATCTGAAGGAAATTCGAATAAAATTTGAGTATATATTTTCTAATTATTATAATTTGAAATATTACTCAAAAACAGTACACAAAATAAAGGAGATAAGACAATAAATTACTTTTATTCATAAGTTCAGATTTACATCAGCTAAGTTGCAATCTTAGTAGTAGTGGTAAACAAAGAGTCGGCCTCAAATAGGCTAATTAATTAGTGCTCCATTAGAAATTTCTCGGTAAAAGTGGTTAGTTAATATTTATTAAACTAATTGCAATTGTTTAAATTTTATTTTACTATTTCAAGCAAAAAAGTGAAGTAACCATAAATATAATAACATTTAAACTGTTAACTGTGAAGGAAACCATTTATTAACTGCTTTCACCTGATACTGTTCAGCAACTATTCTTTTATCGGACCAACTAGGCCCACCTAATAAAGCCACTTAGTTTCTTGTAGCTGGGTACATATTATAGCCGAGAGGGCTAATCTGTCAATCTCATAATCGAAAGAACAGGGGTTTGAGTCCTAGCGTTGACACCACAATATATCCTCCGTTCCATCCAACACATGAAGAGTTTTCAGTGTCATGCACTCCTCAATTTGTGACCCTGGTCTATTAGAATACAATATTCTCATTCACGCATAGATGACAGCACCATATAGCTGCTTAGCTTAAAAGAGTATAGCATTTACCATCTCTCACGATAGGTGAAACAAACAGTTAAACAAATTATACCACTGTGCTGTTTATTTGGTTGGATATTAAATAATAATTTAAAAATACTAAAGTGCTTAATAAATGAAATTTACACTATTAAGAAGAAAGGATATGGCGCTTGATAAAAATTATAGTTGTACCCATGTTGGTCAACAAATTTACAAAAATTAGAGTAAGTAATAGAACATACCTTTTAGAAGAACAATGATGTGGAGGTTGTTGTAGACCTAAAAATTAATCCATGATGCACAAAATGAAAAGTTTACAGTAGTCAAATAAACACAAATTGTTAGTCACCAAATTTCTTTATTTTCGAAGATTTTGGAGGATTCCTAACAGGTAATCACACTGTGGAAAAAGGCACAACATCACAGAAATTAAGCATACTGGAGGATCGGTATCACAGAAATTAATGAGATCTGGCAGATTAGTTTGAACGCGGGGTACATCACACCTCTTGGTGGTTTTAAAAAAACCAATGGATGGCACTTTTTTACAAAAAAAGAGCAATGAAGATCGGCCAGTTCGATCCACGTAAAATGGCGTGTGGTCGTCATTCACATCTAAGCGTGAAATCGTGTTTTTTTTTTTTTTTTTTTAAGAGNTTTTTTTTTTTAGTGCATGATGAAAGAAAAACAACCTGGAAATTTTCTATTGGAACTATAAAAATGAAGAGTCAATTACTTTACAGGAATATAAAGATGAGTTCGAAAAGAACATGCTGAAGATGTAGTTGGGACCTTTGGAGTAAGCCAACGCTTAAAAACTTAAAACATGGTAGTGAGGAAGCACATCAATGGCGATGATGGCGCCATCCTTACCTCTTACCGAGGACAGGATACAAAAATAAAGCACGCAACAGCGCGTCGTGGAGTAGGATACTATGAAATTCGAGTGCTAATGAGCGTTTTTCACTCCTCATATTTATACAAGTTCTTGAAAGTCAAAGTACCATTACCTAATTTCTGAAAGTTTAGTTGTTACTGAAATTAAAGTTAAAGTGTTTTTCTCTCTAAAAACTCAGCTACGGTTAAGAAACTCGTGCACTCACACGTTCTCGTGGTGAGATCACAGATACCGCTTTTCCTAGAAGAGGGGAGAAAAGGGGTGAGAATGGAATTTCCGGGGAGAGTGTCCCAATTGCACTAAGGCTTAAGGGGCGAGTTTTGAGTTGGATCTGGATTTTTAGATTAACGTGTGACTCGATGTCAAATTATACCTCCCCCCCCCACTGCAGAAAAAAAATTTTGAAGAAATTTTTTTTGAAGGAAATTAAATAATTATTGCCAAGGAGAAACCTTAAACCGAATAGAAGCTAAATAGTATTAAAAACATTTAAATCAAGTTTTAACAGCCAACCACTCCAGTCTACCACGTCTCCACTTACAAACGGTCAGATGTTACATTCATGTACATTTGATACATACAGAACTACTTATCAAACATTTTGACAGTAAATTATTTAACATAAATGCTGTGCCCAAACTTAAAGTTACAATTGGTATCACAAATTGATACATACATGTATACAGCAATATGTGGCTGTTTTTGATTATAAATTGGAAAACAAGCTTAATTGTTTGATAAAATACTTTTGGCATACACAACAGTAAAAAAAATGAAGAAAAGTAAACATAATATGCATTGTTGCATGCAAATGCATATAACAGTCATAATACCCGTATCAAAAATATTCAGGCTACATGAAGTAGAGTGCGAAAATCGTCTCCAAAGAAATATACGTTAAGGAGATAAAAATTTAAACAAATGAGTAATGAAAATCTCACTCAGTAAATGTAAAAACATTTTGAGTTAAAACCATTTACCCATATGATTCCTTGTAAGAAGGAATGAAAAATAATGATTTATTTGCTTAAAATTGTTATGAAAAAAATTAAAAAATTGCAAACAAACGAAAAAAAATCAGGCTACCATTGTAGACTGACAATACTCCGAGCTTAAACGAAAAAAAAAATTATAACAAAAATTTTGTACAGCAATCCATTAATTGAATTTTGAAAAAAAATTAAAACCAATCGAATAAGATTGATAATTGGTAATCCGAGTTAAAACGACAAAAAAAATTGTACACATCGAATGCATACCTTAAACAAATCAAAGTCATTAATGAGACCAATAAGTGCACACAAAAAATTAACTAATTAAGACTTAAAGAAATTTCGAAAAAAAATTGCTAAAATTTAAACTAACAGTAAAAGGAAAAGCCTAGGCAAAAACATTAAACTTAATTTAGAAACTTAACAAAATATTAAGGAACTTTAACACGAGAAATTCAAAAACTATTTAATCTCACTTAACCTCGACAAAAATGCTTAGAAAAAAACAAAACAAGGCCTTGAAACATTACTTACATAAAGCATTGCCTAAAAAAATTGCTGAACAACAATATACATTTAACAAATTCAGCATCAAAAAAATTTTGCACAAAAAACATAACACAAAAATAAATACAACGCAAAATCATAAGAAAAATTATGACAAGCCTAGGAGTACAATGTGGTGTACAATTATGCATTACATATGCAAAGAGTTTTCACACTCTGCAAAAAATCAAAAATATAGTATGTAATAACCGTTTCACTTATGACATACTAGAAAAGGAAAAAAAATACTGTACAGAACCTCAGGGTCGAAAAAGAAAAAAAAGGTTTGGCATTCGAAAATAGTATCATCATTTAATTACAATTAAGTGGTTAAGTATATTTAAAAAAATTACTAATATTGAAATGAAATATTAGTTAAAAAATTGTAATCAGTTAGACAAGAACAACCAAAACCATGCACGAACCCATAGTCATAATTTGGAGAGTCACTAAAAGAGGGCACTGCTCATCATCCACCAATAGAGAACAAATCCCTTTTTGAATACCCCATTCAAAAAAATTAGTAAGAAAATAGTAAGTTACGAAAATATATATATATACAAAATTTAAAAATTATTGGTATTGTATGACAACTGCTATAGGACCCCGATGCTACATGGACATGCGACGACCAGCATCACACACAACGATATCCATCATACACCTATCAATTAAGTTAATCTCAACAATTATGTCAAAAAATTATTTGTTTCTTAAATTATAAGGACAAGCCTTAGGAATAGTGATATCTGTATGTATCATTTACAGTAGGGAAGGTATCCAAAGAGGGATGAAAAAGCAAATTTTGTCTCCTATGAGGACATAGACGTAAACGGTCTATATGAACAATTAGTTTAGGTGCATTAGGATTGTCCATAAGTTGGATTACATAATCCACATCATTAAATTTTGATAAAATAGTGAAAGGACCATCAATTTTAGGTTTAAACACATTAGTATGTTTTAAATACACAATATCACCAATGTTTAGTAATCTTAATTTTGCCTTTGCACTTAGTCTAGAATTTTGTTTAACTTCTGCTCTTTCAGAATTATTATATGCATTTTCATATGCAATATTAAGTTCATTTAATGTCTCTAATAAATAATGAGACTTATCTAAATGTACTGGTTCAACACCAGTTTCAAAGCAATCAAAAATTAGGGCCAAATTCCGACCAAAATGAAGCAAATTAGGGGTGAATTTAGTGGACGAATGGATTGAACCATTGTAAATATTTTGGTGAATTAATAAACTGGTCGCAAAGGACACACCTTTCTCATGTAATGCTAAAACAGAAAACTTAATAGCTTGTTTAATTCGCTCACTCATTCCATTACTTTGAGGATGAACTGCACTACTATGGGTTATTTAATTCCTAATTTCTTATTGATTAATTCAAAAACCTCAGCTTTAAACTGAGTCCCTAGATCTGTTAACAGATATGACATTCTACTATAATGAAAAATATAATTAATTAAATGCTTAGAAACAGTCTCAGAAGTTAAATTTACTAATTGATTTAAAATTAAGTGTCGAGAAAAATGATCTATGAAAGTTAAGATATAGCCACAATTTTTAATGGGTCCGACAATGTCCATTGAGACAAATTGTCCAGGCCTTTGAGGTAACCACATTGATTTTAAAGGAGCAGGTTTGCTCGAAGACTGTTTATGTTTAATGGACAATTCACATGACCTAACATAATTACATGTATCACTATATCAACCTTTCCTTCCTATTAGACACTAGTTCATAAGTTTTTTGTATACCAGTATGAGAAATATGACAAATTTTTAACACCTTAGATTTTAATGAATTTGGAACGACAATCCTATGTTTATGAGGAAAAACCTCTGTGGCATACATTAATATACCATCATTTTGAAAGAAATTTTCAGTTTTTAACTGATTGACTAAAGTTGGGTTATTTAAAAGCGAAACAATTTCCTTAATATTTTGATCTTTACTTTGTTCTAATTTAAATGCGTCTAAAGAAGTTTCAAGAGGGGAGTCATCATGGGTTAAAGTATTGACCACTTGATCTTCATTTATATCAGTAAATGGCAAAATTAATTCAGAATCATTATCATTTAAAGCAGGTTGACTGAAATTAGGATCAGGAGAACGACTAAACCAGTCGGCTAAAACATTCTCATGACCAGTTATATATACAAAATCAAAAGTATATTCACTTAAAGCAAGAAGCCAACGTGTGATTATATCAGCGAGTGACGTAACCTTACGATAGTGTTTGAATGGTTTACTATCACTCAAAATAGTAAATTGTCTGTTATACAAATAAGATTTAAATGCTGTAACACCTTCAAAAATGGCATATAATTCAAGTTTAATGCGGGGTCGTTTTTTTCTGATTTGGATAAAGCTTTGCTAAAGAAAGAAACAGGGCGAAGAGATCCTTCATGTCCCTGCATCAAAACAGCTGAAATGCCTAATTTATTATCATCAGTAATTGAGAAAGAAAGGTTTATTGAAATCGGGTAACTGTACAAAAGGTTTCGAAAAAAAAAGCATTCTGTAATACATCAAATGACCACTGTTGTTCTTCAGTCCATTTAAATTTTGAACGACCTTAGTTAACACAGTAATTAATTGGGCAAAATTTGGGATTAAATGGCGATAAAAGCCACAAACACCTATAAACTTTTTAACTTGTTTAGCATTACGAGGAGTAGCAAATGAAGTTATTTTGGCAATATTGGATGAAGTAGGGGTTATACATTTATGAGAAATTACAAAACCTAGATAATCAACAGAATCTTTGAAGAAAGAACAATTATTTGGAGCTAAAGTTAAGTTATATTTAATTAAAATTTTAAGTAAAGCTGAGATTCCAGTTATCATTTCCTCAAAATAATTTGCTCCTATTAAAAAGTCATCTTGATTAACATGTATGCCTTTAATGCCTTCAGCATTTAATTCCTCAATAATTAAATCAACTAGTGCTTGAAAAGTACTCACTGCCGTTTTGAGGCCAAAAACGAGTCGTCTATTTGAAAATGATCCAAAAGGAGTAGTAAAAGTTAGTATATCCTGCAGGTGTTCAGGAAGCATAACCTGTCTATAAGCTTCGCGAATGTCACATTTTGTGAAAAGTTTATAAGAAGAAATTTCATTAATGATAGTACTAATTTTAGGCAAAGAATATGTGGAGATTTCTACCACCGCATTTAATAAACGCAAATCTAACGCTAATCGATATTTAGGTTTACCATGATTCTTTTCCGAATTTTTCTTTTTGACTAAAACTAGTGGAGCAGCGCAATGGCTAACATGCCTATAAATAATCCCGATTTCCACTAATTTATCTAACTCTTGTTTAATGTCATCTCTTAAAGCATACGGAATCTCAAATGGTAAGGTTTTTATCGCGTTATCGTTTTTCAGTGTTAAAGCGGGAATTACACTATCAGTACATCCAAGAGTTTTAATTGCTTTAGAAAAAGGAGCAAAATTATTGAGTAAAATCTCTTGAAGAAGGAACTTCTGATCCGCCTCTAAATGTTCTAAATCAAAATCAGTAGGTTTTAATTCATGTTTTCTTAAATTTAAAATATCTTGAGAAGCAGTAATTAAATTGCACTGTTCTACATCAATAACATCATTTAAATTTACCTTATCACTATCATTACTATTTTGGACATCAAAATTAAAAATTACATCACCTATTTTCAAATTTTTGTTTAAGTGAACAATGTTATCCGAATTAATTTGAATTATTGTATCAAAAGAATTATTGTCAACAACATTAATAGAGGGATGAATAATAATATTTGAATTATAAGTAAGTGCGAAATACACCTCCTTACTTGATTGTTTATCAAGAGAATTAATTCTTAAATGGGCAATTGCAATCTCGCCTGGTTCAATAGTGAGCTTATTTTTCAAAACAACATGAATCTGTTCATTAATGTTATTATTAGAAGTTAAGTTATCAAAATTATTTAAAGGTATGCTAAAATCACTAAATTGTGCAGATTCATCTTCATAATTTATAAGAACATTATGTTTTTTCAAAAAGTCAAAGCCAAGAATTCTCTGAAATGTTTTACTCTTAATGTCTGTAATAAAAAATTGGTGTCGGAAAAAGTTATTTTGAATTTTAAAAGAAATTTCAGCACAAACCGAAAATTGTAGTTAAGAATTGACAGTTCTTATTTAGACCTTTCTTGATAAAAATTTAACTTTATTATTAACTTTGATCTTATTGAAAGTATCTAATGTTAATAATGACACTGATGATCCACTATCGAGTAAAAAGTTAACTTTGACACCACTAAAATTGGATGGAATTGTGGGAAGACTAATTTCATCAGAGACGATATTAATCGATCTCGAATATTCTTATTCGAGTTACGCATAGTCTTCGCCATAAAATTATTTATATCAAAGATTTTGGATGGTTTGGTGGAGGAGGAGACAAGGACTTCCCTTACTGCCTCCTGCTAGAGTTTAACGGGTTGTTTCCCCTGTTATTACTGACATTAACCCTCGGTCTAAATTGTTCATTCCGAACAGGGATTGGTGGCGGTGGATACTGCGGTGCAGTCAATCGGGGAGGAGACTTAGGAAATTGTGGCGGAAAAGAATGCATTGACATGTTTGGAACCATTGAATGTTGTCTTAAATGCCTCTGATAACTGCGACATACATTCATTAAATGTCCTACTTTCCCGCAGAATGCACAGGTGTTATTTGGAGTTGGGCGTGGTTGCTACTGTCCAACCCGATCCTAGTTCTGTACAGGTCTATATAAAAGTGGACATTTTTTTGTATTATGGGACTCCATGCAAATGTCACAGTTAGACTACATTGTCTCAACTTTGGTAGTTAAAAATTCCAATTGTTTGGAAATTAAGGTGAGCTGATCGGGTGCAGCAGAATTACACTGAGTAACCGAATGAGCTGCTACTAAAAGAGTAGCCGAGCCAGCTAAAGACTGCTGAATAGTTTGAATATGGTGAGATTTTTTTACCATATCTTTGTATTCCTGAATGCCCTCAATGAGAATAGTCTCCTTAAGGTGCAAAGGGGTTGCAGATAAAAACTGCATGGCTTTAATTTTTGATAAGGCTGTTGGATCATTTATAAAGCTATACGCTTTATGAGCCAAAGTGTCTATTCTGTATTCAAGATTTTTAATGGTTTCAGAGGGCAAAAGGCTGATCCCCTGAAATTTTGCCAAGTCAGCCTAGGAAGAATCCTCTTGTTTGAAGAAATTTAAAAGTAACTGACATGCATCCTCAGACTTTGTAACTGCCCTACATTCAGGAGAATTTTGAAAAAAGGTAAGAGCAGCACTTGACAATTTAGATTTTAGAAGATATAGGGCTGCATCATTATCATACTGGTTTAATGTAACCAGATCCTTAATTTGATTAATAAACCAATCATTGTTCTGCGAATTGCCGGAGAATTCTGGTATTGAAAAATTAAATTTTGGGGCTTGCCTCTGGGCTTCGATATTGTTAATATTATCAGGCATAATTGCAAATTAGAATTAGCTCTACTTCGGGTGAGAATGGGGGTCATCTAACAAAACCATGGTTTACTGGATATGATATCATTGAAACTGATAATTACTTTAAAACCTATTACTATTGATATATTAACAATATCAATAGTAAAACAGTAAAACATTTATATAAAAATATAGTATAAAATTAAACCTTTACCAAAAACATACCATATATATATTGCCAATATTATGAAAAATTGAAACGTTCAACCCTAAGAAAAAATTTTATACCAAAAAAATCACAATTAAGGAATTTATCATAATTTAAGAATGAATTAATGAGTTGAATGACTTAATAATTACTTTGAATCATATGTCAACATAAAATTTCTTAAAACAAGTACTCATAACCATTAAAAAAACTTAAAACATTTCTATTAGATATTTCAAAAAGTAAGTAAATACCAAAGAAGAAAAGCAAAATATTATCAAAAAAAACAATCATTAATTTTCAATTATATCATAACAATGAATACAGACTATTAAATAATCAATGAACTCTTATTACTTCAGCCAAATCAACTGGCATAAAATGCAACTCACATATTAAAATTTAACACCCTATCAAAAATTATTCCAAAAACCAGTATCATTTCAATTATCAAAAGAACAATGTGTAGTAAAACCAGAATTTATATATATTACTATGCAAAACACTTTACTATGAAATAATTAAAAATTCAAATCATGCAGAAACAAGAAACACTACAATTTTACCAATAAGAGATGAAACCAATTATCAATAATCATTTATGTATAATTATGATTAGAGTCTATTAAATACTCAATCAACTCTGACATTACTTTAAACAATGCAACAATGTTACGTAAAAATGAAATTATTCAACAAGTAAACCTTAAATTTAAAATAAAATTACTAACTTTTAAATTATAACCATTATTTTAAATAATTACTGTGAAATGTGCACACAAATAGCATATGTCACACCACATAGAACAACATTGAATACCTTTAATAAATCTGAGCATTAATTCTCAAAGAATAAAAAAATCTTATTATTTAATTATTATATGAAAAAAATTAGTTACCTATTCTCAAAAAATTAATAGTCAAAATTACAAAAATTTGTATTAATCAATTACAGAAAATTTTATGGAAGAGAATCAAATTATTCTTTTTTTTTCAATCAATTAATTTAAAATTTTATGTCTTTGGTTGCTTAAATAAAAATTAGTAAATGACCAAAACGAGTTAAATGGTCGAGTAAGAAAATTAAGATAATTTACAAAACTTTTAATTACGTTGTATAATTTATTATACAATTGGTTATTATGTTAAAAATATAACCAAGAGAATTGGCTATCATTGTGAATCAAAATTGACAACTTATTGAAATTTAATTGTATTTTAATTTAAGTACCAATTATTACTTTTATCCAATTAAACATTTAAATTTAAACTAACAAGTACCCAGATCAATTACCACAATTAAAACATAAAATACACCAACCCAAGACACTAACGGCACCAAGTGTGCTATTTATTTGGTTGTGTATTAAACAATAATTTAAAAATACTAAAGAGTTTAATAAATGAAATTTACACTATTAAGAAGAAAGGATATGGCGCGTTATAAAAATTATAGTTGTACCCATGCTAGCCAACAAATTTACAGAAATTAGAGTAAGTAATAGAACATACCATTTAGAAGAACAATGATGTGGAGGTTGTTGTAGAACTAAAAATTAATCCATGATGCACAAAATGAAAAGTTTAAAGTAGTCAAATAAACACAAATTGTTAGTCACCAAATTTCTTTACTTTTGAGGATTTTGGAGGATTCTTAACAGGTTATCACACTGTGGAAAAAGGTACAACATCACAGAAATTAAGCATACTGGACGATCGGTATCACAGAAATTAATGAGATATGGCAGATTGGATTGAACGCGGGGTACATCAAAACCCCTGATGGTTTTAAAAAAACCAATGGATGGCACTCTTTTACAAAAAAGGAGCAATGAAGATCAGCCAGTTCGATCCACGTAAAATGGCGTGTGGTCGTCATTCACATCTAAGTGTAAAATCGTAATTTTTTTTTTTTTTTTTTTTTTTTTTTTTTTTTTTTTTGTATTGCATGATGGAAAAAAAAAACTGGAAATTTTCTTTTAGAACTTTAAAAATGAAGAGTCAATTACTTTACGGGAATATAAAGATGAATTCGAAAAGAACATGCTGAAGATGTAGTTGGGATTTCTGGAGTAAGCAACGTTTAAAAACTTAAAAGATGGTAGTGAAGAAACACATCAATGGCGATAATAACGCCATCCTTACCTCCTAACGAGGACAGGATACAAAAATAAAACACGCAACAGCGCGATACTATCAAATTCGAATGCTGATGAGCGTCTTTCGCTCCTCATATGTATACGAGTGCTTGAAAGTCAAAGTACAATTACCTAATTTCTGAAAGTTTAGTTGTGACTGAAATTAAAGTTAAAGTGTTTTTCTCTCTAAAAACTCAGCTACGGTTAAGAAACTCGTGCACTCATACGTTCACGTGGTGAGATCACAGATCCCGTTTTTCCTAGAAGAGGGGTGAAAAGGGGTGAGAATGGAATTTCCGGGGAGAGTGTCCCAATTGCACTAAGACTTTAAGGGGCGAGTTTTGAATTGGATCTGGATTTTTAGATTAGCGCGTGACTCGATGTCACAACCAAATTCCACAATTCAGTTGATAAAACTCAACTCAACCAAAACCCAACTCCAATGCCCATTACCTAACAAAAATTTTAAATGTTCAGGTTATATTCTAACAGATATGAAACCAATGGTTAAAAAAACGTATAGTTTTGTTTTCATGCTTTTTTAACCATACTTGTTGTAAATGGTTTCAAAGCCATAAAGGTAAAAAAATGTCCTTTACCTTAAATTTTAAGGTTAATTGGATGGACGAACTGCTGCCGTTTACGTTTTTTACCGTATTTTTTGAATGAAAATTCTAATAGTGTGCTAACTATTAATTAAGTTACGAACTCAAGCAGAACAATGCAATTCTCTGAATAAACATTCCTTAGTTTTGACGAATTTGTTAGCCACTAAATAAAAAATTTAGTCCTGATGGTTTAGTCAGTTGGGAAATCGAGAATTCGGGCTCCCCAATGTTAATTTCCCTTTTTACACATTTTGTCATACCAAAGAAGCTTTTTAAGAGTTTCAAAAAAAATTTTTACACACCTTTATAAAACTCCGAAGTTAGGTCTTTGTACAAAATAATTTTTAATCGTTATCGAGTCAAAACATTTCTGAGATGTAAGATATGCAAATTTTCACATTATTTCAAACTATGCATTTTCAAATGAGCAAAATTTGAAAAAAATCTGTTATAAAATGTTTTTAATATTTTATATATATGTTTTTAATATTTTATATGTATGCTCTTAATATTTTATAATCTGTTCTGATTATAAAATATTAAAAAAACTGTATTTTTAAGCCTTCCTTTTTCAAAAACTATTCGGCGATTTTATTCAAATTTTGTATTTTGTCATTGAAAGTTATGCAGTTTAAAATGAAGTAAAAACCTGCATACCTCACAGTTTAAAAATGTTTCAGCCCTTAGTAAGAACTCTTATAAGAGCTCTACCACCCTTTATAAAATAATGAAAATTGTAAATAATTTGTAACATTATTTTGTACATGAAACCAATAATTATTTTGTTCATAAACCAATTTTTTAGGTACGAGAAAATATTTTTCTATTTGCTTAAAAATTTCCGGAGATAAAGTGAAATATGCAAAAAATGAAATTAAAATTAAAGAGCGCAAACTTTCAAACACTTTCCTGACAAAACTATTGTGACTATAATTTCCAGATAGTGGCTATTTCGGCAGTCAAAAGCTGAAATCTGCAGTAAATAAGATGTGCTTATTCAATGAAGGTGCGTTTCTGTGTCTGGTTCCATAACTTAATTAGTTACATGTCAGTTAGCTCTTGAAAATGCAATCATTAAATTATTAGACTGATTAATTATTTATTTTGCGCACTGTACTCGCGAAAAAGACATTAAAGAAAAAGAAAGAATATATATCAGATGAAAAAAGGTGTATAAAAACTAAACTTTCATTTTAAAAAATATTTTTCAAATGAATTAAATTTTAAATCTCAACTTCAGACAAATATATTATAAATAAATAATAATAAAAATAAATAAATAATAAAATAGCTTTATAGTTACATACAACTTTCTTATTTCCATATTTCAGTAAAACTTGAAAACAAATTTAAATATAAACTTAATTTAAAATAAATGTTTATCGATAATGTGAAATTTTTTCTTATAACATTTTTTAACAAAGAAATTCTTTTCTTATTTAAAAATTTTAATTATTTAAAAATTTACTCAGAATGTTTGCTGTTTAACGTTTAAGTTTTATGTTTATTATGCAAAATACCAATTGACATTTTTGAAAGATCATTTCCTTTATAAGTCTTCTAATGTCATTTTAGGAATTAAATTAAAAACAAATATATAGATAACAATGAAAAGTTATCATTTTGGCTCTTGCAATTATATCAAAACAAGCTTTTCACAACATATTTAAAATTTCAAAAACAAATAATAACAATAATACTTTGAAATATTGCATTTACACTAACACGAAACTAATGTCTCTACTATTAGAGCTTATATATTATTATAATAATGCTTAGATAAAGGAATTTTAAGGATATTTTAAAGCTAGGTCAATAGCAATCTAAAAATTGATTCATATTGTATTTAGAGAAGAGCTTTTCATGCTGAAATCTGTTTCGCACTTCAAGTGATTTCTTGTTATTTTAGCACAAAACATGATTAAACTTGAACTCGATATCACTTAAAGATTCTCATAAAATAGCTGCTGTTTTATTTAGTTGAAAAAAATAAACATTCCTCGAGATAGTCGAGCTGACTTAATATTTACCAAACAAGTTTTTAAAAACGTTCTTAAACGTAAACGTAAGTTCTTTTCCACAATCTTAAAAATTAAAAATAAGGTGAAGAAAAACATGAAAATATTTCAAAAAATTTATATAGTATCGACTTAATTAATTATCTAAGTACTTATTTGTTACAAAGTTAAAATTTGGCAGCCTAAAAATATATGCTTTAAAATATTTTCTTACTTATAGAGTGCACTGAGAAAAAAAGTACAGTTAAAACTACCAAAATATGGTTAAATTTACCGTGTTTCTGGCTCTGTTAGAACACCAAAAAGTTCAGTAATATCTGCCAAAGCGATTTGTTTAATGATTTCGGTAAAATTAACAATAAATATGGTTTTATAATATGAGATGAAATTTGGTAAATGGGGTAAAAACTGGTCATTTTATCACGATACCTTAGAGCAGTGGTTCCCAAAGTGGTCCCTATGGACCCCCATGGGTCCGTGGCATCATTCAGGGGGTACCAGGAAAATCAAACCTGATTCGGAGGTCCTTGAACAACGTCAGGGGGTCCTCGTAAGGTTTAATATAAAATAATAAAATTTTGATCGATTTTTTATTATTATGGAAATTAAAATAAATAAAATAGTAGCGATTGTTACGTCCTGAGTAATATATAAATATAGGTGGGTGCTTAAAATACAGAATGTTTCTTAAGTACTGAGCGTCATATTATACCTTTTGTAAATGAACATTGACAAAACCTATTTCCAATGAATTTGTCATTAAATTGTAGTAACAATGGTGTGTATAAGTTGTTTTAATGCTAATAATAAAACTTAGTTATTGTTCAATTTACTTCGATACATTTAAGCTTTCAATTTTCATCAACAAGCTAACGACAAAATAATAAAGAAATGACAATAAAAAGATCTGTGGTAATTCCTCAACAACTGAAATAAAAAAATAAATAAATAATCCAGTGACACGCACCTATGATTTAATAGTTCTAGAAGGTGCCAGATACTTAAATTAATAATAAGCATGGCACGATGCGAGACAGACGGTCAAAAACAGGTTTATACAGGAACACAATAGCGTTTTTTTTTATACACTAACTTGCCAACAATATAAACATAAACTATAAAAGAGTCGTACATCTAATCAACCATTCAGTTCTTTGTTATGCTGATACGAAGTGTATAAACAAATTCTCCCAGTCTTCGACAAAAAGAAGTTTGGTATTGTTAGTTGCAAGTTCTAGTATAGTTGTATTTTTTGTATTGTTACATTGATAGTGTACCTTTGTCACTTAAGTATATTTGAATAAAATTGATATCATTCGAAGAAATTTAAATTTTTCAATATCCCTTAAAGTTGGATTACCTTTTTTTTATTAAAAACTTTATAAGAGATCGGAAGTTTTTATTTAAACAGATGTTTTGTTTAAGAAGTTAATTATTAAGAATTTTACTTTATTCAAAAAGTGCAAAATTTTATCCTTACGTCAGATAATTAACTCAAAATAGCCTTACAGCAGCATTCCATAGATAAAGTTAATAATTGTTAACAGTGTTTTGTGACGAATAAAACATTTGATATACAAATGTTCGTATATCCTTTTGTGCTCTTCTTAACAGTATGAGTGAGCCGAAGAAAAAATGACGACGAAACACTGTTGAATATTTAAGGTATAACTTTATTTCTTCACCAGGAAATAATACTTTACTTATGTGTCTTCTATGTAATGAAATTATGTCAAATGATTCAATGAAACCTCCCAAGCTTTAGGAGCATTTAAGAAAAATCTATAATGAGAAAAAGCCTTTTGATCCCAATTTCATAACTTGCATTATGGATTATTGTAAGGAATTTGTTGACCGCTTTCACGTCTTCCTATTTGGTTAAACGTGGATTCGGTGCTGTTATGAACCTCATCGGAAAAAAAAGAAAGAAACCGACTAGAAATTAATGCTTGCGGGAATTTGCGATTGCTACTTACAAACATTGAGACAGACATAAATACACTCATGAAATCTCCTCTCAGTCATCCAAGTCATTAATTTTTTTTAGTTTTATTTTAAACAAAAGTTATAATTTCAATAAATACTTCTTCAACAAAATGTTGTTTTTTTTAAATTGTAATTTTTATACTATGCATTTATTTTGTTTTTCTCTTGGGGTTCCGTGGGCAAGTTTTAACTATAAAAAGGGGTCCATGGGTAAGAAAAGTTAGGGAACCACTGCCTTAGAGCATGACATATAAAAGGCATTTATTCAGTTAAATTTGCTTTTCAGTGTTGTATTGTTTACTAAATGTGTAATAATAGGTACTATAATTTTGAAAACCAGTGTTTCCAGTAAACCGTTACCATATTAGACCAAAAAAAATTATCAAATGGATGGTGTAAATACTGTATATTTTGGTTTATTACCAAAATTGCGTTTTTTTAACCAGAAATATCTTTAGTCTTTACCATACAGTAATGCAATTTTGCCACATGGTTTTCTCCGCTCATCCATTTAACTTTTATACAACCTCGTTTAACTGATTTTTAGTTTCAAACTTTGAATAACTGTCATTGCAATGAAATAGAAAAGATTTTATACGTAGAAAAATTTAAATTTTTTTTAACATTTATTTTTTCACTGTCATCATTGGTAAAACTAATAATCTTGTGCAGTTCTATTTGAATTTGTAATATAACATTCACTTTTTAATGATTTCATTCCTAAATTCTACCTAATGGATTTTTACACAGAAAATGCAATAAAATAAGATATCACTATAAATATCATCGTATCTAGTTAAATTCACTAAACGTTTTTAACTACATTGAAGGCAAATCAATTTAAATTATGATTTCTTCCTGGATAAAGAAAAGTCTTGCAATCCAAAACACGGTCATATTTGTTTTCATAATTTTTCTTACTCAATGTAACAGTTTAGATACAAAAATAATCATTGTCATAGATAGCAGTTTCGTTTTTATGTTTTTCTCGGGATTTATAGTGTGCCAAAGATACTGTTCTACAATGGTTTAAAATGATTGATGATGTTTTCAAACGTATTTTTATATTTATTTGTTTACACGTGTTTGAATAAAATATCCATAATTATTCATTTCTTGAAATTTCTTGTATCACAAAGCCTTGTTTCAAAACATAATTATTATTGGATTATTCTTAGAATTTTAGTAATAATTATTCCTGAAAACCTCAAAAAAATGCTTTATTTGAGGATTAAAAAAAAGCTTTATTTCAATATTTCAATTTAATAAGCTAATATCAAACTGAAACAATTTGCAAAAGCTTTCGTATGCTCGTGAATAAATTTTAATCACCGCCTTACACTCTGCTCGGGCACTTTTAATCTAGGATCTTTTAAGTACACGTTTGTATTATAATAAGGTTTTCATTACCAAATGAAGACATTATTCCGAAGTTGTTTGAAATCATAACCATCTATTTTAATTGAATTCTAATTCTTATTGTTATAAATGGAAATTTTGTTTCCACAAACGAAATTCGGAATTAACAAAGTAAGTGCACATTAAGTTACTTAAAAATTTGTAATTTTTCTTGAGCGTTATAGCTTGTTAAAGTAAAGATGATTTTTCCAAGTTTTTTCCTACTCGGCACTATTCGGTTGTACAAAAGAGATATAAATGGTAAATTTTTGGGTTGTTTGGAAAGTAATTTTATTTCCGCTTTTATTAAAATGAAAAGCGATTTTCTTATAGAAAATAGTTAATTTTTTGAATCATTTATTGTCAATTCTGGTCCGAAAACTATTGCCATCGTTCTGACAGTAACATGATTCCGCAAGCATAAAATTTCTGTTTTTTTATGGATGATCCAGGGGATTTTGACCAGTTTATTTGAAGTAAAGGTTTTACCGTCTAAGCATTTTGTAAAAATTTTGTAAAACATTGTTGTAGAAATCCATTTATCGTGTTCGCTAATGATGCGCTTTAAAATTAATAATTTTCATCAATTAAAAATTTTAATATTAATTAAATTAATAATTTTAATAATTTTGTGTTTGAAAAGAAAATCCCAGATGTCAACTCGATGGCTCAAATTTCTTTCCCTAGGAACATGGTGAGCCCATGTGTCGAGCTTTCAGATCGAAATTGATAAATTTAATGTCTCAGTGATCTCACGAGTTGTTCGTCGGTTTGCATCAATTATTGCCTTTATTGGGGCTGAGATAGCCTGGTTGGCAGGGCGGTGAACTAACGTTCGTGAGAACAGGAGTTTGAATCCTGCCGACTGAGGAATCCCAGTGTAGTCAATGGGGGACTGGTGCACATTAAATCTATCGGGTCACAAAGTCCTTCATGTTCATATAACAAATTATACCTCTGGGGGAACTGAATTGGAGAGTGATCGTTCTCTGATTCAGGTCAAAAATACGATCTATCAATAAATGAATGGATGTATGAATGGTTCACCCAATAAACGGGTGTGACGTATTGGTGTGACAGAAGTAGAATTCTTATCCGTATGGCTAAGAAATCCTTTTTTGAATTTGTTTTTCCGTTTTTTATTTTTTCAAACTGTGTGGTAATAAGAACTATAATGTAACCAAAATTTCCGTGGAACCATTACAATATGAATAGAAAAATTATCAAATGAATGGTTTAAATACCATATATTTTGTTTTATATGCTAAAAATTATGTTTTTTTTTACCAGAAATGTCTTTAACATAAAGTACAGTAATTTTACCAGAATTTTTTTCTGTGTGCAATGCCCATTCTAAGGTTTCAAAAATTGCAAAACCTGTTTATTGGTATGTTTTTTTTTTTTTTTTTTTTTTGAAAAAAAACTTTGCAGAACGCAACCTTATAACATCAATTTAAAATCAAGTATTGAAAGATATTTTCAGCTAGGATATTCTTCTTTCTTTGCTAACTTCAATGTTATGAAAACTCAGTTTTCTTATCTATAAATCAAATTTATTTTCAATATATAGATTTTTTTTCGATACCTTTTGAAATGATATCAACAGCGTTGATATTCACATGGCTACATATTTTTCATGGACAATTAAATCAGTCTCTTTCAGCTTTATTGAACTCCAACCAAATTCCAAAATAAATAAAACCTTTAAAATTTTTAGAAAGTTTTACATTATAAGCAAAGTATAAGTAAAGGAAAGATTGACGCTTAATGCAACCAAATCGTGACCAGAGTTCAAAATAAAAATGTATGAAAAATATATTTTGACGCTATTTAACACACTCATTACTTAGTATACTTAGCTTTTCACAGCTGATGCTGAATTTTAAAAACATGGTTAATTTCTAGCAGATATATTTTAGAAATTTGCTTTTTTCTCATTTAGATGCTTTAAATAAAAAGTTTAATTTTTGCAAAAAGTCATTTCTCTCCAAATATGTAACTGCAAAATGTAACTTCAAGTTTCTTTAAAAATGTTAAAAATAAAGATCAGAGCAGTCCATGCATAAAATAGATGATTTAATTTCCCTAAAAATCATTCATTGCTCTAATATTCAGAAAACTCACTCAGATAATTATCAATTGAAATGAAATCGCGGACTTTGCATGGAATTAAAATTTATAGCGGCTTTATTTTTTAAAAAAAATCATAAATTGCTGCGACTTAGGAAAGCACGTGTATTTTGATTTCGTTGTGCTATATATTTTATTTACATTTTCATTGCTTAATCAATGTGGCATCTAAATTTATCAAATAACTGTAAAAGTTTGTGTCAGATATTAATCACTTAACAAAAATTTGTTTTTGTGTGTGCCCAGTATGATTGCAAAGGAATACGACCAACAAATAATTATTGAAAAGTACTGTAATCTAACTGTAAAATCCACTCAATATGTAATCTTTTTGTCAAATAATATGCATCTTTTATGTAATTTTATCATGACACTAAAGACACTTAAAAAATAAAATAAGAGTAAAATAAGGTGTTAACATAAGAAACAGCAATCTTCCCCTAATCTAAACTCATAAAATTTTCATAAATTAAGTTTTTGGACAAATAATTTGAATTAACGTTTTACATTGCATTTAAATTTGAAAGCTTTAGTGTTACAATAAATAGATGGTATGTTTTGGGGTACATTTAGCTGAAAAACTGTAAATAGGTAAGTTGTTGTGTATATTTATTCTTCCAACTATTACTGGCTCTTGACTACAGTCAGGTCAATAAGTTATAAACTCTAGACCAATAAAAAGCACATTTAAGCTTCTGTTTGCAGTTATGATTATTAATTATTGAACTGCAATGTTTTAATAAGATTACACTTTTTATTCAACACTCTAAATGAAATATTTCAAATAAATAATCCCATTATCAGATTTTTTTCCACACAACAGATATTTTTCTGAATATATATGGAACCTTTTATCCATTTTTTCGGAGATTAAAAACCATTCTATAACCTGAAATACGATGCTTTGTACACTGATTAAAAAAAGTATAGTAAAAATATCATTTGGTTATAATTTACCGTGTTTTTGCAATAGCTCTATTGGTGCACTACAAAATTTGGTAATTTTTACCAATACGCTTTTGAAACGATTTTGGTAAAATTGAAAATAAAATATTGTTCTATAATAAGTGATAAAATTGGTAAAATTTATAATCTTCTTCACTTCTTGGTAAAATTTGTCATCATCATCTTGAAATGTCATTAATTTGCAGTAAGATCATTTTACCAGAGTTTTTTCTCTCCGTGTACTGTATAAAAATTATTTTACCTTTTACTTACGGTGCTTAGTATGGTGAAATATATCTACCAGAAATAATAAAAATTTAAAATATACCTTTTTTTGATGTGAAGAAAAAAATCTTTTATTATGTCACCTTGATTGACGAACTGAAATCAAATGAGTATGATCCAGAAACAAAATCATGACTCTGGATATTATATGAATTTTTTATGACTTTATCGTTCGGCATCAAAAATATATGTGATGATTCTATTCTCTTCTATGTTAAAGTTTCATCTAATATAAAATATAATTATTTTCTCTATAAGTGGTGAATAAAAATACATCAGCAAGAAAATTTTAAAAATGAATTAAATTAAGTCTTAATTTAGGAAAGAGGTATAGATTTTTATCCTCAGATGAGCTATTTCGGATCTTTATTTAATACTAATGAGGGGAATTCTAATAATTTCTTTTTTAATAAGAAAAATTAAAAAGACAGACAATATGTGCATTAAAATCGACTTTGAAAATTAAAAGGAATATTTCATACCTTTGAAAAAAAACAGATATTAATGAAAACCATTAGTCGCTACCATTTCTTTTTTAAAGCTCTCTGATTATTTTTTGCATTTCCCAAACAATTATTGGGATACTTGTTAGCAGGTCTCTGCAATAGAGTGAGAAAAGAAAATGGACAAAAATATCAGAATGTGGTAAAAATTGTGTTTCTGGCTTTATGGGAACATCAAAAACTTCGGTAATTTTTACCGACGCTCGTACGTAATGATTTTGCTGAAATTAACAATAAAATATTGTTTAATATGCAAAAAATGTTGTAAAATTTGGTAACTTAATAATAATAAAAACCATTATTTGGTTAAATTTACTTTTCAATTTCGTATTTTTTACTAAATAAGTGGTAATAAGAACTATAATTTTGAAAACCAGAATTTTTGTAAACTGTTACCATATGAACCTAAAAATTACCAAATAACAGGTTTAAATACCGTATATTTTGGTTTTATTAACCAGAATTATGTATTTTTTTTCCAGAAATGTCATTACCATACAGTACAGTAATTTTAATCGAGTATTTATCTCCGTATAGACTGCCTATCTTTCTCAGTTCAAGTTATCATCAGAGACCATTCTCTATAATGCTACTTAAAAGTGTATGAACCTTCCAAATCAGGTTTCCAATTTAGAATACTCATTAAGAAGTGTACTAACACCCCATATTTGTAAATTGAATAAGTAATAATAATATAAATGTGTGGTTTTCATGCCAACGCTTGTGAGAGGCAATATAATATGCATTTAAAATTTGACTGTGTGAAGTCAAATTTCATAGAAGTCCATTTATTCACAAATTACTGAAATGATTCAACTTCACTGTTGGCAAATGCTTGGACATTTGATTGTAGATGCATAGATTGTAGATGCATATATTATTGCTTTAAATATTACACACTTAGATTTCTAATTTCGGAACGTTGAAAAGCACTCTTAAGACAGAACCTCAATGTCCTTCTAGAATGAGAATATATTTGAAACGTACAAGTAAATCCACCTATTTTCCTTAATAAGCTATAGGTAATGCGTTTAGTATTAATTATATTTGATGAATTCTATGACAGCCCGGATTTTGCCGAATAAAGCTAATGAAATGTTCGAATGGTGACAATTTACTCTAAAATAAGTACGTTAAATTTATTTTGTCTGTAAGTAATGTTTAAAATAATGAGTAGTAGGAAAAGATAAATAATTTTAGTAAAATGTGGGCTATTATTAAGTTTTCAGTAGAAGAATAATTGTTAAATCAATAAAAATAAAAGTATTATGAAGGAAAAGAAATTTTACTCTCAATTTCATAGAAAAATTATCAATATTTGCTTCGATTTTTGAGCAAATCTTGGATTGCACGAAACATTTTAGTTAATTTAAAGGCCCTTATTCATTGCATGAGATGCTAATTGACCCAATTATTTTTTTTTCGTAAATCAAAACCTTTTTTCAAATATACATTTAAATAACTTTGTAATTACATTCGACTAAATCCATATGGAAAAATTGTGACAAAATTACCATAGGGGAGAGTGGGGTCAAATGTAACATTTTTTACTTAACTATTTTTAACTAACTAAAAATACAATATATTATTAGTATTAATTGACAGACGAGTAAAGTCGACTATCCTCTACTAGAAAAAAAATACCGTATTTTAAATGTTATTATATTAGTTATTAACAATTTTTGACAGTCGTGCACTTGTTACAATTGTCCCCACTTACGGGGTCAATTGTAACAGTTCATAAATTCAACTAAAACATAGTTAATTATACATATTATCATAGTTGTGATATATTTTTTTATTGATCAAAATAGTAGTGATATTTTAGAAGTAAAAATAATAATGAGCAGACCTAAAGGGTTAAACTTTCAACTTTAGGGGGTTAAAAATTTTAATTTATGCTGTGAAAGGTGACAAATAAAATAATGCACATGCAACATAAATAAATGATATAGGAAACTATTGGTGGTTCTTAAGGAGTTAAGTAATGGTTTGTAAACATAAGATTATTTATTTTCAGCTGTTCCAATTGTCCCTATACTTATTATTACAATCGTCCCCAAGACGCCATTTCAGCTTCATTTGTTAAAAACAATGCTAGTTAATTAACAAAACTAATCTTTTTTTTTTGAAATGTTAATTAAGGTGTCCACTTACATATTCGGTTAATAATTTTTATTTGTTTAAACAAAATTACTTTGTTACAATATAATATTCTAATACCAAAAAAAGTACTTACGTAGCGTGAAAATATCTTTTGTGATGTAACTCTTTCAAAAGTACATAAAAATGGTTGCCAGCAGGGGTGTACATGTAGATTTATTAAATACACCTTGTGCGCCACCTAGGAACCAAATCTAGAACCCGACACTCGAAATTTTTGCTCTATTACAATCGTACCCTGTTACAATTGACCCCACTCTCCCCTACTGTATGATAATGACAATTCTGGTAAATAAAAACAAAATAAACGGTATTTAAGCCATTCATCTGATCATCTAGTAATTTTTCCTTTCATATGGTATCGGCTTACGGGAAATTCTGGTTTTCAAAATTATAGTTCTTATTATCTCTTAATTAGAAAAAAAATACAACATTTAAAAGTACTTGCAACCAAATAAATGGTTTTTATGCCGTTCTCTAAGATATCGCGATATAATTACCAAAATTTGCCACAATTTAAAAATTTTATCACATATGATAAAGCCATGTTTTATAGTTAATTTTATCAAAATCATTACCAAGGCACTTCAGTAAAATTTACTGAGGTGTTCTTATACAGTCAGAAACGCAGCAAATTTTACCATAATCTGGTAGTTTTGAGCATGCTTTTTTTTCTCAGTGTACTTGATCACTGAATGTAGGGACATGAGATCGTTTGCGCTGTACTTTTTTATGATTAAAGTATTTCTTTACAGTGAAAATATAAAACTATTTTTTTTGTTTTAACGTTTCTTTTGCTTGCATAAAATATGAACAAATATAGCAAGGTGGATGATTACTGCACTTTCTTTTGGTCCGTATCCCGATATACCAATGATAGCAAAGCAAATGGGAAATATTTGAGTTCACAATAACAAGGTAACAAAATTGAACACTAAGATCTGTACATGCACTGTTAGAAATTTCCCGGAAAAATGGTTTAATAACGATTTATTTTATTGTTATTTTACCATATTCAAACGAAGCAGTCCAACAATCATAAATAAGATGGTAATTAACTGTTAACTGTGATTAAAACCCCTTAATAATTGTTTTCACCTAATACGGTTAGACAACTAGGAATGGTATCGCACCAACTAGGCCCATCTAATGAAACCACTTATTTCCTTGTAGCTAAGTACATATTATGACCGAGGAAGATAATCTGAAAATCACATGACCGACAGAATGGGTGTTCGAGTTCCAGCCTTAACACCACATTATTTACTCCATTCCCTTCAGCATACGAAGAGTTTACAGTGTCTTGCACTCCCTAATGTATGACTATTAGAACATGAATTTTAGCATAGATGGCAGCAGCAAAAAGCTTCTTAACTACAAAAGATATTAATATTTTTATTTCTTATGAGAGGAAAAAAAAAGCCAGATAAACTCATTATAAAACGGAGCTTAACCACAACCTAGCAACGCCCATTACCTAACAAAAAGTTTAGCTCCAATGCCCAGTTAAGAAACATTTTTATAGTTTTAAAATCATGCTACTTATAAAGGGTTATAAAACTATGAATATAAAAATATATAGTTTTTTAAAAACCATGAATACGAAACTATACGGGTTTTTTACTATACAAGCTGTAAACGGCTTCAAAACATTTAAAATTAAAAATATTCTTTACCGTAAACTTTGCCGTTTATGATGAACAGACTACAGTTGGTTATTTTACCGTAATTTTACAATGACAATTCTAACAGTATACAGGGAGCAAAATAAAAAGAATATCAACCAGAAAAACCTTTATTCTTAGGATCGAATTCCATGAATTTTCTAAGTGTTAATTATGCTTGTTTAAATATCAACCTCAAATATGCTAATTAATTACTGCTATTAATTAAGTTATAGAATTAGATACAAAGACATATTTTTCTGAATAAACATAGCTTTTATCAACGGTTTTGAATTTTGAACTATCAAAATAGAGAGGGCAGCCTCAATCTGGGAAATATGGCTCCGATAGTTTTATCAGGAGAGCAATCGAATTTCTATTTTGGCGAATTTTGCTATATCTCGAAACATTTTTAAGCAAATCTAATATATTTCACGCTTATCTCATTAAGCTAACACCACAACTATTAAAACTATTTTTAACACGAAAAAGATTCTAACTCTACAGTATTATTTATAGAACTTTTGGTATTGGCACTTATTGCTTCTAATTTGCTAAAAGTTTTAATTAACCCCTTAAGCCAAATCTTAAAACACGTTTATT
This sequence comes from Parasteatoda tepidariorum, assembly GCF_043381705.1. Classification (NCBI taxonomy): domain Eukaryota; kingdom Metazoa; phylum Arthropoda; class Arachnida; order Araneae; family Theridiidae; genus Parasteatoda; species Parasteatoda tepidariorum. The sequence goes on from NC_092214.1 coordinate 83,799,856, forward strand.
AATAGAGGAAAACAGACAAATATTAATGATAAGTATTGACCTGGAATCCATCTAGTAAGTACTTGTACCTAATCGAAACAAATTCTTTCTTTTTCAGTCACTATTACCTTAATATGTTGCACACTGTCAGACCCTGGCACTCCCTTTTTGTGAAGTATTTATCTTGACTTACAAGGGTTGAGCAAAATTATGGAAACACTTCCATACTAACACATTTTTTATCATTCTCTAAAAATACTCAAAAAATCATTTTATAAATTTATAAATGCTTAGGTTATGCGATTTCTCATACTTACCAATAAATTTTAAAGTTTTTAGAGGTTTGAAAGACAGACAATAAATTACGAACGGAAAATAGTTTTTTTCAACATCCTGTGAACCAAAAAATCTAGCAATAAATGTGTAACTTGTAACGATTATTTTGTTTATTATGTGCGATAATTGTATAAAATTTCCTAAACCTAGCCTAAATATGAATGGAAATAAGAACATTTTTATCAAAAATTATCTTTTTGTCTCAAGTTTTTTACGATAACATTAAAAATATGCAGAGTGATTCCGCAATGTGACTTATTTCTAATGCTCTTTTTCAGATGCGCGTGTGATAAACACTCAAAGAAAAATCAGTTTAACGTTGAAAAATAATATTGGTACCTAAAAAAACACAACAGGACACTTTAGATCAGAAAAAAATCGAACCATATTTCCATTCAAACTGAGCTATAAGATCATGTAATCAATATTAATAGCAACTAATTTGCACCATAAAAATAGTTCGATTTGACGCCGATATAAGGTTACAGAAAATTTAAACGCTTCTAAATTTCTAACAATGTACTCAAATGTCTGTAACGATTCTTACGAAATAATTAGTATTAGTATAAAGTTTGCTGAACTATTAACAATGCTATTACTTTCATTGCGAAACAATTTTTTAAAACATATAGTTTGAAATACTATGCAAAGCTGTTCAATGACATTTCAACATCTTTATTTAAGGGAACATATTTGTCAAACTAAACCAAAGCGAAGCATCCTTTAATAAAGCTCAATTTCTCTCTCACTACATTTTTATTCTGAAAAAGAGAAAGAAACCCCATTTCTCATAATATTATGGACATATTTTTAGACATAAGCTACTATAGAACACCTGAGAATGTTTTCAACACCTTAGCGATAAAAACGAATATCTAGGACATATATTCTTGTCCCAAATCAATTTGCGGTTCCGCTGCAAGCTTTAGTTATAAGGATTGACAACATATTTTTCTACTTATTGATTCTGTTATCTTTTGGGACAAAATCCCGAGAGAAATTTTCTCTTTTTTATATAACATAAAAGAACGGAATGCCAATTTCTTAGATGATGTGTATCAGATATTTTAACTCTTGAGTAAAAAATCATTCCGGGTTATACTGTTTGTCATCATATTTGTTTTTAATTCCTCTTCATAAAATTTTTCCGTCGCATTTTAATAAAAATGGGAATTTTTTGCAATATTCTTGTGTTTCTTATTGAGAGTAATTTAATCATTGTTCTAGTCAAACCACGGTGATTACTTATTATTGAAATATATAAAAATGCGTACTTAGTTTTTCTTAAATAATATAAATTATATAATAACCATGGTATGGATACAATGCTATTTTACACAAGGAAAAAACAATTTTCCTAATATTTCATTTGCATATAGCGTGTTATATATATAT
>NC_092214.1:83803018-83852059 GCF_043381705.1 Parasteatoda tepidariorum
CACCCGCCGTGGCATTGATTCCACAAGGTGCTGATAGGTAGTCTGAGGTATCTGGTACCAAGCGCTCACCAACTGGTCCTGCAATTCCCTCACATTGCGAGGGGGTAGCGTGGCAGCACGAATTTGATTTTCCAAGTAGGACCACAAATGCTCTATTGGATTAAGGTCAGGTGAATTTGGGGGCCAAGACATGACTTGAAAGTCACTGGAATGGTCCTCGACGATTCGACCCTTATGACATGGTGCATTATCTTGTTGGTAAGCACCATCCCCCGCAGGAAAAACTGTTGCCATGAATGGGTGAACCTGGTCTGCAACTATGTTCAAGTAGCTTACGGAAGTCAGGGATTGTTCTATGAGGATTATGGGTCCAAATGTGCTCCATGAAAACATTGTTCCTGGGCGAGAAACCATGAAAACTTGGGCGAATCCATTGCTATAGTTGGAGGGTGGTCATAATGTAATGGCTCTTTGGTGTATATACATATATATATATACAGAGAGAGAGAGCACAATAAAGACAAAAAGGATGAAGAGAAAAACAGAAAATTAGGAAAAATAATAAGTTTTTTTTGTTGTATTTACTGCGCATAAGTTGCAAGCATACAGCACTCATAAAATATTTAAAGATATAGAGAAACCATTAAAAGTAATATAATAATGATTAATAAAAGAGGAAAAAAATTATTAAAATAAAATATTTTTAAAAACTCCTCACACTATCGTGTTTTTATATTTTATTTAGGCTATATTAATACATTATTTGAATGCACTCCTTACTGTAGATATAATCGCGTGATCTGATGACGAAGTTATAGCGTTTCATACTGTTGCTTTACAGCTTTTGTGTTGCAGCTTTTTTCAAAAAATTTAAATAATTTTTTTTTAATATTTTTAAAAAGATATTGCTTTTTATAATTTTTCTCCTCTTTTATTAATCTTTATTGTATTATTTTCAAAGTTTTCTCTATATTTTTAACTATATATATGCATATAAACCAATATTTAGGTGAAATTAATATTTGTTTTATAAATGTAGTAAAAAAAGAACAAAATATTCAAACTATAAGTTTACATTTATGCTCTTTTCTTATAGTACGAGATATATTTCGATCATAGCGCATACATTCTGACCATAACATATTACTAGCAGCGAATAGAATTTCTCTTCTGGCTCATGCGTTAAATATTCAATTCTCTTTCGTGGTTTAGTTTGACAACCGCCTTACTTAATTTTCCAGTTAGACGTTTTACTAAAAATTTCTAACTGTTGCTTGACGTAAATATGGAATTCTCCTTCGAGATATAGATTAATAATCACTTCAATCACTTTTTAAATGAAGTTTTTTCTAGCTGCATTTTTAGATTTTCCCAAAAGTATTACCATTATTTTATAAAATTTTGACATAGAGAATATACCTGAGGTAAGGCAACACATAATTTTATTTTAATTATAGAAACAATCGTAGTTTTATTTTAATAACAGTTTACAAATGTCTAAAATAAAATGTCCAAAAAATCAAATACATTAAAGCAATTGAGCTCCCGGAGCTTTCTTGGTTTTATATTTCACAATAAAAAGTAATCTCATAAAATAAAGATTATCCAAATAAAAGTTTTTGTTTTCTTCTTTAATTTTATTTATGTATTATGTCTAGATATATCTATTTTAGAAGTAGTTCTATAGTACCTCAGGATTCAAATCTTTCGTCATTGCTCTTCATTTTATTTCTAAATGACCTCAGTGAAAAATTCTCTTAAAAATTCTAAATATTTAATTTTAGCAGATAATATTAAAATTTCGAAGTTTATAAATATTATTTTTGATGCAAATAATTTGCAATAAGACCTAGCTAGCTTACAACTTTACAGCATTTTTAACGAATTTGCTAAAGACCTTGATATTTTTGCTATGCATTTAGTATTTTTAAGAAATTATGTCTAAATTTTTTATCACTGTATTGATTTTCTTTTTTCTCATTCTACGACACTGTAATTGGGTTTTTTTTTATCTTCACTAATAAAACTTTCTTTCAAAAATTAGGGTAAAATAACAGGCAGCATCCTGTCCATCCGATTAACGGTAAAGTTTACGGCAAAGAGCATTTTTTACCTTTACCATTTTAAAAACCGCTAACAGCTAGTATTCTTATGAAACCATGAATACAGAAGTTTGCTATTTTTCAACCCTTTATAACTGGCATGGTTTCAAAACCTTAAAAATGAAATTTCGCTGGACATTGAAGCTTGGCCTTTCGTTAGGTAATGAAAATTGGAATTAGTTGTATTTTATGAAATAAACCATGAAATGTGGGTTAATTTGTTTATCTGGTTGTTTCACCTATTATAAGAAATAGAAACACAAGACTTCCTTATGCTAAGCAGCTTTATGGAACTGCTATCCGTATGAGAATGAGAGTATGGTATTCTAATAGTCCAAGGTCACAAATTAGGGAATTCAGGCTACTGGAAACTTTTCATGCGTTGAAGAGAATGGAGGAAATATTGAGGTGCCAAAGCTGGGGTTCGAACTCTTGTTCTGTCGGTTATGTGATTGACAGATTAGCTCTCTCGGCTATAGCATGAACCCAGCTACAAGTGACTTCATTATGAGGGCCTAGTTGGTGTGATAAAATTTTAGTCGTTTAACCGTATTAGGTGAAAGCAGTTAACAAAAGAATTTTCTCACAGTTAATAGTTAAAATACCATCTTATTTACGAGTATTTCACTGTTTTGGAATATAGTAAAATAACAATTAAATAAATTGTTATTTAACCATTTTTTCTGAGACATTTCTGACAGTGTGTAAGGTATGTTAGTCGTAAAATAAAGTGATTTATTATTACTGAATTAGAGGAAACAATACAGTTTAGTTTTCGATTATTTCTTGCATTTATTTACAATAAAAAAGCTACATGAAATAATTTTATCAGATATTTCAACATTTAGCTTCTGTAATTAGTAGTTTCATCAATTAAAAGTATTTCATTCAGCAATTTATAAGGTAAATGCAATGATAGCAACTAAGTAGAAAGTTTTCGAATTGGAAGTTTTATTTCAAATTAAACAACTACAGAAATAAATTATCAAATGAATGAAAATTTACTTATTTGCAATAACTTTAATTCTACGTAAATTCATAATTAGTGCACGTCTTTGAGAGAAATATTTTTGAAAAAATCAATTTGAAAGTTCATTATTATTTATCAATTTCAAAAAGCCCTCTCGAAAATTAAAATGAATTTTGCTGTCATGTAACATCTAAATAATTTAAACTCTACGTTATACTTTTCAACACATAAGTTTAAATTCTGATAAAAAATTTATGAAAGGAGAATTTTTGAAATTTAAAATAAATTAAAAACAATATAAGTAAATATTTCTTTACAAGTTTATAAATAATGCGAAAAATTTTATTTCGACGTTTTATGCTAATATGATTATAATAATGTTATTATATAACAAATGTTATAATTTTTTTGTTTATTTGCATAGTTTTAAGTTGTTTTATCGCTCAGCAAGTAAAAACATGGTATTGTTAACAATTCACAATATATAATCATTGTTAGAAATTTAATGGAAAATTTTTGAATTTGAATTTATTCTGAAATAAACAAATGTTGTAAATTTTAGGATTAATGTTTCGGTTTAAAAACTAATTATTTTTACAATTTGTGCAATTTTTATACTAAGAGTAATTCTCTTTTTTGAATTTAAAGAGCAAAACAATTTTCCACATAATTGGATGAAGTTATATAACTCATGTCTAAATTAAATATTTTCTTTTACGCTTTAGTTTGGAAAGGAACGTTATCAGCCTTTTTCTCACTAAATTTCTTTTCATACAAATGGACAGAAGTTACTAATGATGACATTGATAAAAAATAGACTAAATCCGTTATTGATCCTTCATTATTTCGTGCGGAGTATAGAAAAAGAAACAGTAAAGTAAATACGCATAATCTTACTTCTAAGATAGTTTCTAGCCTTAATAAAATATGATATAAATGTATCTCATATATTAATTAGATTTTTAAATTAACTTCAAGATAAATTATTATAAAATGTTATGGAAAAGAAGTATTTTCTTTAAGAATTCTCGAAATACACTATTTTACATTCATTTAGTTAAAAATAAATTCAGTTCTTAATTGATCTTTTAGTATCGAATGACAAACAGATAAGTACAAGTAATGATTAATAATTCTGAAAAACAGTAGATGAATTCAATAGTCAAGTCTAAATGAACAAACCTATTACCCGCTTTAGATATTGGTAATCTGCACAGTCTTGGAAATAAAAATCTCACTTTTGACGATCCTTGTATGCTGTATTTTAGAATTGGGAGGTATTTGCGAATCATTTCGTCAAGAAATCACGTGATTTGTGACAAAACACAAACTCTAAAATATATCGGAATAACTTAATAATATATTTCAACTCGGTACCTCATCACTGTGACATCAGGTCACAAGTTTAATTTAATTTTGTTATAACTTTGTTAATTCCTGATACGAAATCCTTATTTACTGATCTAATTCTTCTCGCCCCTTAATCTGTAGTGCAATGGGGACTTTCTCCCCCTGACTCTCCGTTCACATTCCTTCAGCCCTACCCTTTTTCTTAGGAAAGACAGCTGTTTGCCGGTATCTTTGATGTCAGCGTGTCCTACAAAATCTGAGATATGTTCCATAACCGTAACGCTGGTAAAATAATTGTGATAACATCTCAACTTTTTGAAAATAGGTAATTTGACTTTAACTTTAAGCAAGAGGATAAATATCGGAGCGCAAGAGATGCTCGTGGCATTCAAAAAAAAAATCTTTATATGTAGCTCTCCGCTTAACGGAGTTTTCATTTTTCTCCTTCCTCCCCCCTTGAGGTTGGAGCATGGCGTTACGACCGCCATCACTAATGTTAGCGGCTGCATATTCAGTTTAAGTATGAAACAATATATTTTTCTTTAAAAAATCCATCTCCGATTCTCAGCATGGTTTTGGTGAAAGGATCACCGCGCAAAATGATCCTATCTAAATGACAGTGTTTGCAGCTTCCCTTTGTGGAAAATGATGAGATTCATCAGAATTCCTATTGACATGGCGTCATATCGGTTGTCATGGTTTTCGCTGATAAATGTTTGCAAAAGAAGATGGCTATCCTACATCGTTTCCTTTTCGTCCTTATTCTACCACTTTTCACTGAAGTTGTCCGGCGTTGATTGTGCTTTTTTTGGGCTTGCGGACTCGTTCTGGCAGAACGAAGACCTCGAAAATAAAGAACTTCCAGTCTCTCCTATCCAATACCATCTCCATACGCTTACTGTGTTTTGTCTTCCTGATGCTGAATTAAGTTATAATAGAATAAATATGAACTTTCCACTTCATCTGAACTTGTTCTTTAATTTTTTACTCTTTTGTGGACAATATATGGATTGTTTTCCTTTTTAGTACAGCTATCTGGACCAAGCCAAGGTATGATTTATTACTTCAGTTTTTCTATCGGGTTAATTAACGCTTTAAAATGTACTGCCACTAAACCTATTTATCATGTGCCTTCCTGTTTTTGGTATAATTTTAAGTAAACTCTTCCCTTAGTATTCATTTTTCGATACCCAACCCTTAACGGTGCAATCACAGTGCATTGTTGGAGATTGTTAACTAGAATGATGAAACTAGAGTGAAGATCGAAAATAAAGTACCGAAGCAAGCCAACCGCCTATATGGTGGTGAAGAAGTTGGCCTCATAACAAGAAGATCCTGCGTTCAAATCCCGCTTCGGGCAAGCAACTTATTTCTCTGTTCTATCTGTCCTCTTTATGTTGTTTGGGCGACATTAATTCACTAATGTGGTGCTTACGATAAAGTGGTTATTAAAAAAGTTAGATACATAAGGCGTTTTTTCGGGGGGGGGGATATAAAATTGCCAAATGGTTCTTTAATTTTGACGAAATTCGATTCCTCGAAGAAATAACGATAATAATTTCGTCATTTTGGCAAACTTTTTGCTCGAAGCATATACCAGGGAATGGTATCGTCAAAAACGAAAAAAGCTTTTTGAAATTTGAGCATCTATTTTTTTACAGTGTAAGCACTTTAAATTTATATTATGTCGCATTCAACGATCAGGCAGTGTAATGCACGTAGACTTTTCAAATTATTTCTGAAGTAGAATTCCAGAATATCGCCAATCGTTCATTGGTGTAACTTTCGTGCATCGTTAACTATCAAATTACAATAAAACATAATCTATTTGCCTTGAAATAAGAATAACTATCACTAAGATAGAATTCAACACTATCTTAAAATGAAACATAATCTATTATCTTGAAATAAAAATAACTATCACTAAGATAGAATTCCATACTATCGGCATTGATCCATTGGTGTAACTTCCGTACGTCGTTAACAATCAAATTAAAATGAAACATAATCTATTTATCTAGAAATAAGAATAACTATCACTAAGATAGAATTCCAGATTATCACCAATAGCCCATTAGTGTTACTTCTGTGCCTCTTTAAACATCAAATTAAAATTAAACATAATCTATTTATCATGAAATAAGAATAAAAATTTGTTTAACAACTATTAGTTACATAAAAACAAACTGCATTTCAGATAAATTCGGTATGAAACTCATTGTCTTAAAATCAGTAATAGAAGAATAAAAAGTTGCCTCATCTTGTATTTTGCATAGCGATTCCATATTAGATTCAGCTCAGTTACGATCAAAGTTTGTATGTTTCACAACGGAAGCACATTTACTGTGTGCATATCAGATACCTTTAATTAGATTGAAATTCAATTAAAATTCCTTCTCGAAACTAATCTCAAATTCTGGTGTGTCTGGGGAAACAAAGTGAAAAATTTCTCATGACACTTGAAACGGAAATTGTTAATTCTAAATGAAATACATGGAATCAGAAATAATTTTTAATATAATACTTATTTTGTTTAAAAAAACTGATAGATTTGAAGACATCTGCATAATGGATAACTTCACCTTTTATGTTCACCTTAGTCTCAAAATTATTTATTAATATACCAAACGTGTGTTTAAAACTCAATTAGGAGACATACTCTTGTCTCGATATTTAAAATGAGCCAAATTTAATAGCGAAATTAAAAGAGATGTTTATACCGAATGTTTGAAATTAAAAAGAAATATTTTGGACAGTATCAATTATTAAAAAACCATTGAAGTATTCATTTAAATTGAATCATGTTTCTTTTCAAGTTAAATAGTACTGCCGTGCAATCAAATTAAAGATATATGACAATATGTTTATACTTAGCATCATATTAAGATAGCAGAAATTTTAAATGATATTATAGTTTAAAAGGCTCCAAAAGTTTTAACCATGTTAGTGATTAAAAACAATATTTTAAAACATTGTACGAGTTGTTAATTCTCAATTAATTTTCATAAAATATAGCTGATTAGTATAAGAGATATTCTTAATGCAATAATATAGCATAAATTCTAACTGTCGTATTCTAATATTTGAATATAGAAAAATTAGGACTGAAATTTAATTTGAATCGTGAAAAGACGTGAATTGTATAAGAATTAATCAGTGATGAAAATACTGTTCACTGAATTAATGACTTTAAATTACACCCAAGAAGAGAGTTATGAGATATTAATTAAAGTATTAGAGTACTTGATTCTTTTAAAGAATTAATTGCTCTGTAATTATGAGAATATCCTTGTGATAGACACGTTTCTAATTCGAATCTTTATCAATGTTAGTAATTTTCTAGAAAAATTTACAAAATATATTAGCTTACTTCTATTTTATTCAGTTTTCCAACTTATTTTTAAATAACTTTTAAATGCTTACAAATAAAGCATAGTATAATTCTTTAGTTAATGGTATTTTAAGAGTAAATGTAAAATAATTATTTTAAATTTCTAAATATCTCATTTAAGATAATTGTAAATATTTTTTAAAAAATTCAAGCAATGTAGAATTGTAAAAGAGACTAAAAAAGATAATTTCTTTTTTTTTCTCAAAGACTTTTTTGAATTTGCTTGATCTCTTTTAAAACATATGTAAATATTTTTTCAGAAATCTTCGAACTGCATAAAACTACAACTATATGAACGATATTTGTTTTTAACCAAATAATATAAAATAATGTTAACGAAATTTTGAAAAATATATTTCAGTTATAAACAAGCAATGTTTTAAGTGTAAAAACTTGCGCCTTCTTAAATAGGCCAAGAAATAGTTATTTTTTATTATTTAGATTCAAATTTGTATGCTTCAAAATTTTCATGAAGTTTTTTTTCTTCAGATTACTTGAAATTGTTGCACTGTAAAAAAATCTATTAAATTTATAGAAAAAAACAGGCAGCTGGTATTCCAGTATAAAGCCGTTTATTTCACAGAGAAACTCGATTATTTAAAAACATGCGCCTGCTTTTGAAGCAGGTAAGAACTATTATTTAGTACTGTACTCTGTTATTTAAAAAAAGCATGCTATTTTAATTAAAAAAAATCCATAAAATGGCTAAGCCAGCATTGTGGTCGGTGGAAGCCGAGCGCTGATTTTTCAAGAGTCTCCGGTATACGAACCCGGGTCACCTCATTGAGTGGTGAGGGTTTTGTCCCCTGAGCAACGGCAACTCAAGGATTTGGCTATGAAAAAAATCTTAAACTACCTGTAGCTTAAGAGTCTTACTTATCAAAATCTTATTTAAGTGAAAAACGTTTAAAATTGTATTGGCTCTCTCTTATGAAATTATCTGATAATTTAACTTATTGCAAAATTCTACCTAAAAACTGATAATAATTAAGTAGAGTATAAATTAACAATAAAGTCGAATTGCAAATTTATTTATACAAAACCACAAAATAGTTTCTGAAAAGTTAGAGAAAGTATAAAAATAATCATAAAATGATTTTAAAAAAAAACAATAAGATTATCTTATGGTAAGCAAAACTGCATGTCAAAAATTAGAATTTGAATTGACAATTTTAATCCCTTTTTAATTAGAATGGAAAATAGAGAAAACTGCTTTGTAAAAAACAACTTTAAACCTCCAAATATAAGGAAAAAGTCAGTAAAAAAAACGGGAATTTTTTGCAAAGCGCGACTAACGATTAAAAGCAACAACAAAAATCTGTATTTATTTTTAAACAGCTTTTTTTCTGTAAAATATGTGGTTTTTTCTGTAGAATTTAGTTACTTTCCACAGTGTAAGCAAAATTTAAAATTTTTAAAAATTTCTTAAACGTATCCCAATTCATTTTTTTAGCATCGCCATTGGTGTTGCTCAACATGCTCTTTCATTTCCTTAAATCCTTTAGTGTTTTTCATTTCTATTAAAAATGCAGTATAAAAGGATAAAATAATAGATGAAAAATATTATTTTAAGAAGAAAAAAAATTTTAATACAAATAGTTTGTTTATTCCTTGGTAAAACATTAATCCTTATTATTCTTGAAACAAGATTCTCACTAATTATAAGCAAATAAGAATTAATTAATCCTTTCTCTTAAGTCTGTGAAGAATTTATACATTCTCAAATGATAAAAATAAAATTAGAAGAAGATACTAATTTTCAAAGGCTTAATATTTGCTTTGAAAATTATGGACGGAGATTAGAAAAGCTAACGGCAGAATTTGAATAATTAAGTACAATTTTTGGGGGATAATTTATTTTATTTACAAATCAACAAGTTACGCATGGTAAATTTGATAGTCATTAATATAAATCCATATGAAAAAGAGATTTTACAAATTTAAGCGTAGTTAATTACTATTTGAATAAGTCAGCTGAATAAGTAAAAAGAGAAAAACAGAGCTTTCCAACAAGATTAAGAAAAAAACTATTGCTATTGGTTATTAGTTTTTCATTAATCCTGTTGTGATGGGAATAATTCTATTAATCCTGATACATTATTTTAGGTGTGCACTCAGAATCAAGGAGACTGAACGGGACGATTCTTAAGAGATTTTAAATAATGAGACTGAGCTTGGTAAGAGCATACAATTCAGAGAAATGAACTAAAGGTTTCATAAGAAATTATACAATTGTAAGTAAACGTTTTTAAGAACCTTTTAAAAGATTTGCAAGTGTAGCATTCAATATTTCTGAAACATGAAATATGTAACTTTTGTGCAATATTTAAATTCATACAGAACTACAGAAATTAATCGTTAAATAATGACTTTTATTTAAATTTTGTGCCAATACAGTTTTATCAATTGAATTGTTAAACGTGTTTTGTACTGAAAGTTATATTTAAGCATTATTTTATTATATATCTTGTAAATAAACTACATATATGAAACTAAATCATGAAGAATTTTATTTCCTGGAATATTACAATCTAACAGCAATTAATCTTTTATATCATCTCGGCCTATAATATGAACCACATCAAAAGCTTTCTTCAAAACTCATTTATTATTTATAAATACTTGCGATCATTTAAGCATTAATCAAATTTCTCTTGCAACGTGAATGTGATATCCATACAATAAGGTTTCAGGAAATTGGTATAAAATCATCAAACAACTAACAAAATAAGAATACTTCATTCTCAATAATTGATAACTCTTTTCTTGAATGGTAAATTGATAACTCTTTTCTCACAGCACATTGCAACATCTCTTGCAAACTAAAAGAAAAACACATTATCAAGAACCATGAATCATCTTTAAACGTGGCAATCATGGGGATTGTATAATATGTATATGACTTATGTAGTTTTGATAAGTATTTCTAAATCTTGTTCTATTAACAACCCTTTAACATTTCACATAAGTAAATTATTATTATTATTGTTAACTATTCCGTTTGAAATTAAATCTCAAATTTATGTCAAAAAATAGTACTACTGATTATAAATTCTGTTCGATGTTAACGTTTCGAATCACGTTATCTCATGAAGCATTTTTAAAATGTAGCATTTATAGTTTCATAGCTTTAAAAAGCTATTAAAATTAAGCTACTAATTTATAATTCATTAATTCAGCTGGATAATGTCAACTAAAAATTAATTAACTGGCATTACTAAATTGTTTTTCTCGAAATAGATATAAATTGCTTTAATGAATAATATATTGCTTTACTAAATGATATATTGCTTTTTGAAACTAGTAAATAAATTTAAGTGAAATGTTAAACTTTAGAAGTAAGTGCCTAAATTTAATTTGTAATTATATCACTGATTTGTAGTTTTAATCATTGGCTTTGAAAAGCATGCATAAAATTCTCTAAATTTATTTACTTTTAAAATTATTGGTTATAAAAATGAATGAGTTGCGCTTCTTTTTGTCATATAAAATTTATAAATACATTTAGCAACCTACAATGTGAATTCATTCCTAATAATGCGTGTAAATGGCTAATTTCTTAATTTTAATATCAGCATTGAGACATACAATCATATTTTATCTGATCAATGAACTCCTAAAACAATAAAACAATATATAATTTTGCCTAAAACACTTTATTATGATCAAAATTTGTGGTTTCAGCCATGATCTATAAGCCCAAACAAAAAACGAATCTAAATACATAAACAAAGTAGCAATCGAATTTCATGTTAAACAATGTAAAAAATATTCCTCCAATAGCTCACAGATCAAGGAGTAAGCACTAAATGCAATTAATATAAAACTTTTAATGTTTTAATTCCAGCAATAAAAACGAAATTAATAGCAAAAGAAGACAAATACGGAATGCCATTTACATGTGACAAAAAGTTTACGATTAAACTTTTTAGCTTTTGGAAACTTTTATTGTAAAACTTTTAAGGGGACAGGCCGCTTTCTCACTGCTCAAAGGAATTTATTTACAAATTGATTTTTGAAAAATGAAAATACACTATTTTTTATCCTTTTATTTTAGTGTATGCCTCTTAAATATCTAAATACAGATGTTACAATGCAGATACTAACTTTTCTTAATAATAGTGACAACAATGAAAAAAAAAAGCGTTATAATTGTATGTTATTATGAGAAAATAAATCATTACTTCAAAATATTTGAATTAAAAACTTTTGAGGAAATAATAATAGAAATAAATGGAAATTTTTGAATTTTAAGAAAAAGAAAAAAACAATTAAAAGTCATTTACATCAAAAATCAGATTTTTAGAAAGTTGTCTAATATAAGCCCCTTGTGCCTTCTTGTGCATTGAATAATCCCCTTCTGCCACGCATTCTATTTCTATCCACTACAGAATCTATGTTGTGGACAAGTATAAACACGTATCCAGGTAATAAAACCTAAATAGACTAAAATCGAAAGTTATCCTCACTGTTATTACCTGTCACTCTATTTCTATGATGTATTCATGCTGACTTATTTAGAGATCATATGTGTACTATATGCGTCAACATAAGTGTATCAAAGTAATGGAATAGCAAGTAAGAATAGTGCACACTCTGCTAAGATGAAGGTGACTCTAAAAGAATGATTTTGTTTTGTTTCTATAAGGTACTTATCTTCGAAAGTTTCTATAAAGGTAGAAAATACTTACCAGATGGATTCCATGTCCTTACTGTCATTCAATATTTGTCCCCTTTCCTCTATTTATTATAAGATTAAAGAAAAATTTCGATTTGCCTTTAATTAAAATTTTCCCAAGATTAGAAAAAAGCCGTCCCAATATCAAAAGTTCAATAAACAATAAGGTGAAGTAAAAAGGCAGACATTTTTCTTATAAAAAACTAGTTTTTGGAAGCTGTGGTGTTAGCTTAAGAAGAAAAGCGTAAAATACATAGTCTATAAAATAATATTTTCACCAGAGCAAATTGCTGTAAACAATAATTTTAAAAAAAGAATAAGAATGATGTTTGTGGCATACTATTTTATATTTCTTCAACACTGAATGATGTTTGTGCAAACATAAAAATGAGAAACTTGTTTCTTACAAAATTCTTCAAGTAAAAGTTGAAAATCGAGAAGAAAATACAGCAGTCAGAACAGGAGCTCAGAAATTCGCCCTAAATTTAAAAAAAAACTGCATTTTTGCAATAGAATTATTACTGATTATAAATTATTGAATTCAGAAAAAATTAAAAGAGTCTCAGTAAATTTGTTGACATTTACTGAGGTATTTTAAAAGGGGGCAAGCAAAATGAAGGCCCTTTCTATGCATTATGTTGAATCGAATGTAATGAATATCAAGTTTAAGGAATATAATTTTTATGAATTATAAATGTTTTTATATTATATGTTTTGGCTAAATACGCAGTTCTGGAGGCTAGCACTACAGCCATTTAGAACTGTTTATTTTTAATTAGAAAAATATTTGGGTTTTTTTTTGCTCCACCATTAATGAATTATATTACAAAAATTATAAAACATATTCATTTCATGAACTATGATTAAAATGTAGTTTTGTGTTGTGTGAAACAAATGTCAACTTATGTGCTATTCTTGCATTTAAAACTCAATATTTTAAAAACTTTATCCTTCAAACTATACATTAATAATGAAAAAGCTCAAGACATGCATTAACTTTACTTAATTGAAATTTTACCATACGGAAAATAGCTTACCACCCAAGTAAAAGCTTCATTTTTAGCAGTAACATTCGAGAAAATGAAAAGATAAAACATTTTTCCCAGGAAACTAAGTTACCTACGTAAAACATTTTGTTAAATATCATTAACTTTAAAAACGCATTTTTCATATTCTAATTAGATTTCACTTTAGAGTGAGAATAAAAAAGAAATTGAGTTCTTTTGTCTCAAAGAATCTTTAGAATACTTTTAAACAGTTATCTTCTTGCTCTATTAGTGTTACATGAAGCATTTTAACTTTATCAAAATTGAATTAATTGTTTTCGTACCATTCATGCGTTTAATACTCATCTGTGTATTTTTGTGTGTTCATTCGCCTGCATTGCTTAATAAATATTTCAAATACAATTTTTTTTGTTGCTTAAGATGTATTTAGATATTTTTTTTTAAATTTTGAAGTCCATTAAGACGATACATAAACTTTCAAAAATCTAACGTCGTATTTTTATCCTATTAAATAACTGCTTCTAGTTTCATTCAAGTGAGCAACAACAAGAAATGAGATCATATACAACAAATAAAGTTTAGGCTATTTTTTAAAATATAGCAGTTTTGATATTTAAATCTCAACATTGATAGGAACTAAGGTTTAAATTGACTATTTTTAAAATATAATAAAACTAAAATTCTAATAATTGAATCAAGTCAACTGAAGTTAAATTTTAGCTCAATTAATATAAAAAAGAGGAATTATTAATATTAAATACCGGAGGGTTATAATTAAAGTTCCACTTTGAAATGGTCACAAAAGGAAAACTGCTGGACCAAATGTTACCGAACTTAGTAATAGTTTGAAGGAGTTAATGAGGATTTATTTTCCACCAAAAAAGAAGTTCAGACACTAAAAACCAGTGAAGGAATGGCACTGAATTGTTATTCGAAATAATACATGAAGACATCATTTTAAAATGTGTTTAATTGTTTCTGAAGCGTGTTACGAAGCATGTTCAACGTGGCGTCCACCATTTTCCAAAAACAAGTTAAATCATATTTCTCAACAATTGCACTTAGCAAATCAGGGAAAATGCTACGGACATGTCAGTGTGTCGAATCTTTCTGTTTCGCCAAATTGTTTACAGCATTATCATATCGCCGTAAACAGTGCTTTTGAGAAAAGTCCATAGCCAAAACTCACAGGGGTTGAAGTCTTGTGACCGGGGGAGGTTAGATTCCGACATTTATTTCTTTTAACAATATTGCATGCAGCACACTTTTCCCCTCTGGTGATGAGATTTTTAAACATTTTTGAGGGAAATAAATCCCGAAGGCTTCCTTTTAACTATTATCAAGTTCGATAACATTTGGTTCAGTAGTTTTCCTTTGATAACCATTTCAAAGTAAAACTTTAATTATAACCTTTATTATCAGTTTATATAAAAATACCAAAAAAGATGGAGAAATCTTACCTGTTTTCATTATTGTCTTTCTCTTGAAGGCATGCCATGCTCAACCTTTTCCTCCAACTGCTTTCATATCTCCTTTTTCTTTGATTAAATGTAACAAATCTCAGGAATTGCCTGATCAATTAGTAGATCACGAGCCCAACAATTAAATGTTGTTTTGAATTAGTTTCATACTAAAAGTTCCTTTGTAAGAATTAAATCCTAATTATTTAATGGATTTTCTCCATCCGTATTCAACAGTTATTAATTATCAATGGAGATATCCCATGTAGTAGTTGCATTTAATTGAGCACTTTGAGATATTCTAGAAAGCTAGTTTTAGACTTCCTCATAAATCTAATTTTGTGTGACGATAAATGTCCCCTTATACTACATTTTAAGACAGTTTTTAATGAAATCATTATAACAACATTTTGTAACATTCTTTAAGAGTTCTTTAAAAAATAGAACCTCGTCGTATTAAAAAACTAATCCTCAAACATATTTTATTTGTATAATAACCATTTTTAGTTAAAAACATTCAACGCGTCTTTTTTTCCATGTTATAAATTATCCACAATTAATAAATTTAAACATTAAAGATTGAGTAAATATTGGTTATTATATGGGTGATTCTTCTTAAACATGGCAATTCGGACCAAAAACTTTCTTCAAATTTAAAGTCTTCAAAATAATCTAAATTTTTTTTGCATGCTTCTTTAGTTACATTTATTTTATTACTTATTTAGTTATTTCTTTAGTTACATTAGTTACAGTTTTTTTTTTGCATGCTTCTTTAGTTATCTTGCAGACGGCAGAGTAGTTTATCGACATTTACTCTTGAAAAAAAATAAAATAGAAATTCACCAAATCTTGAATGCCAGGAAAATGACATATTAGCTCAGAAGTTTAAAAAACAGTCATTTTAAGTTAATAGTAAGTAACTCAACTTAAGCCTCTATGTTAGATGGACCATAAATTGCTTAAATTAATTATTTTTATCCACTGTAGAAGGAATCAATTTTTTTTTGTTACTGATATGTACAAAATAAAATTGTGTATACTCAACCATTAAATAAATAAATAACTTTGATTACATCCAACCATATTACAATCATACATAAACTTGGTATTAGGCTAATATTTGCTTTTCCTTCTTATAGTATTAGCAGTTAAAAAAAATTTTGGTAGCATTTCAATGTCCTGGAATTCATAAGCCAAGAAAATAACAGCCAGGATAATGACAAAATCGCCATTTTATGGCATATAGCTTTACTTTAATTTAATATTTTGGCCTAAGACGTTTACATTCTGCAAAAAACAACAGGATTTCTTAAAATAACTCAGATAAATCTATGTAGTTTATGTTATTAAGGATTTCAAGAAGCCAGGAAGATGACAACACAGAAACCTACTCATCTTGAAAAAAGTTTTGAAATAGATTTCGAACCAGAAAATTGGTTCTTCATTCATGCAACAAGACATGTTCATATAGGAGGGTATCTAATCAATCTATTAACATAAGATATTGATAGCTGGCTCTATCTATTTTGGTTATAAACCACTAAATAAAAGTAGCCAGGAAAATGACAGATTTTCTTGAGACAAACAAATTTTTGACAGAAAAAAAATTTTTATACGAAGTTTTTGTAAATAATATCCTCTGCGTATATTCTAGAATTGCTTGCACCGATTGAGAAAAAGAAAATTAGATATTGAAAAATGTATGGGAAGTTTTGAAGCTACCGTCATGTGGGGCTACTTTGTGCAAATTCGAAATTGGCCCTTTTCAAGTGCTGCTTTTCAGTACCATGTTTTTTTCACGTTAAAAATGTGTGGCATTTGAAGATATAAGTCTTCTCTATTACTACAAACGTTTTTTCGAATTTTAAAACAATCTTAGAGTGTGTTTTGTTTATCCAATGTCAACAACTTTACGAGAGCGTCGGACGTCGAAAACTGTGCGTGGAAACTTTAGCTGTGAAATGCAAAGACGTTGATAAAACAATTGTCGTAAGTGCAAAATTTTTTATTTATATATCAATATACAATTATATCATGTTAGCGTTAAAAAATTTTGAAAATTAGTAACAAATAAACGGAAAATGAAAAAAAATGCACTGTGGGGGCTACTTTGTGCAAAGTTTCATTCGTTTTTTCTTTTTCGACAGAAAAATGGTCAGACGTTTTAAAAAAAATACCTGGAACGAGAAACTACCGTGATTACACTTTAGAAAAGCTGCAACAATGTTTGCAAACAGTTGCTGGTGGTATGTCGATTGCAGAAGCTTCTCGGATGTACAAAATCCACAGAAATACTATCTCTAATAAAATTCACAAGAAACACGTGAAACGTGCTGGTAAACTATTATTTTTCTTCTACAAAGATTTTTCAATGAATTAATCAAATGATTTAATACATAAAAATATATTTTATAAGACATCAGATGATTTTGACAGAAACTGAAGAGCAAATTCTGTCATGTTCATTCAAGCATGTTATGTTCAAATTTATCAATATTATAAATGTTAACGAATATGTAATAAATATTATTTTTGAAATTTCATCTATTTCAATATTAAAAAATGTATATGGTTTCCTTTTGTTTAAACTCGAATATTTTGAAATAAACATTCCTTTTAAGAAACAATTCTTTATAAAAAATGGTTTTTTGACGCTGAAAATTATTGTCAAACTAATATCTTTACATATCTTGATGTTTTTGTTATTAAAAATGTCAACAATTAACTTTTTTAACAATTTTATATTTATATTTTACTAAAAACATGATTATTAAACTGAATTCCTATAGCTGCACAAAGTAGACCCTCCTGGGGACTACTTTGTGCAAGGTATGTTTTGACTTATTATTTTTAAATATTACATACAAATAATGCCAATATTGATCAAATTCACTCGTCTGAGTCCAGTTAGGAATATAATATCGATAAATTTTGCTAAAATTTGAATTAACATAGTTTTTTCTCATGTCAAAGTTCAAAAACTGCGAAATCCTGCACAAAGTAGCCCCACATGACGGTACCTATTATTGGAAACATAGTTTGGGATATGCCAGGAAAATGACATTTTGAAGTTCAATTAAATTTTTTAACTATACAAAACAGTCGATGCTAGTGCAAAGTCATTTTGAAATGCTAACAGCAATGCAATTTATTAATTTTTTTTTTAAAAACGTTCTTTTAGTATTATAGTATTAGATCTTGGAGCAAGGGACAGTGAATTGTCATATTTCGTGAGAATCACCCATATACATACAGTTGCTTGTTGGAAAAGAAAAAGATTAATAAATAACGGTTTTCTTATTAACAAAGGAATTTAACTTTTATTTACTACGTATCAGTAGTTTCCAAACTTGCATCTTATATTCGTACACCCTAAACTTACATTTAACAGTTAAATTACTATTTTCTTAAAGAAACAAGTTAAATTAGCATCAAAGATCTGCTCTTCAGAAAAATCAAGTGATTTATTTTATCTGGGACTAAATTAGTTGTGAATTTCATTTTTTAAATTTAACATTTAAACCGAAGGCACCTTCTTAGTAAAAATAAATTTAATGGCGTGTAGCAAATACGAATTAAGAAATGTTCATTTGTTTAATGTTAGATAGGGATGTTCAAATATAATTTTTGCGCTGTTATGATTACATTTCTGCTTAATTTTATTACTTTGCTCTAACTTAATTTTACTTATATCTAGATAAAAAAAATAATTTTAAATTCACAAAAATTAAGGGTTAGATAATATCTGTGATAAAATAACGCTTTAAATATTATAAAACGTTTATGTGTATTACGTAATGCCTACTTCCTCCCTTTTTACTAAAATATTATTAAATAACCACTGATAACAACTAAAGAATTATCTGTTAAAGGAAAGTAGTCCTGAAAAATAATTTAAATTATTCTAGCTTATCATTCCGGTTAAAATTTGATGAAACAAAACACTCGGCGAGAACACACATTATCGTGAAAATTGGATAAGGTGCAAACGTTACAAACGTTAGCTAGAAAAATGCTTCAAGTACTCACAGAAACGTCTCCCCGTTTCTGAAGTCTTCATTTAAACATTTTTAATACGATTCTGTTATAATTGCGGTATTTCTGAGAAAACATTCCAAATATTATGATTCTGATATACTTGAAATATTTTCGAGAGAAAAATCCCAGTTATATTTTATGTCACCCAGAATAAAACATTTATAAGATTATTATTCAGAATTGCACTTATATCCATAAATTACGAATAATGCCAGCTCTAGCAAACAAAGGTTCGGAAATAAAACAAATGTAACTTATTGATAAAGTCCATTTAATAAACAAAAAGTATAGAACAGAAAAGATTGCGTAAGTATTACGTACTACGTTTACGTCATACTACGTCATAAAAACAACGTTTTTTGCTCCTTGGAGCAATAATAAAAAATATCTCCTTTGCAAAAAATTCATGTTACATGGCTGGTATGATGGTTAATATATTGTATGCCGCCATGCGATTAAATACAGTCCACACAGCATTTAAGCATGCTGAGTATCAAATTATCGAGCTGAGCTTGAGTATGATTACTCCACTCATCAAGCAATGCTCTCTGAAGTACCATTACATGTGCAAAAAATGGTTTACTGGTTGCGCTCCTCGGCTAAATAGATTCCACACATGCTCTATTGGATCCAAGTCAGATGATAATGCTGAATATTCCATGCGAGTGATATCCTCAGATTGAAGGCATTCGCTTTCGATGCTTGCTTTGTGAGGACGGACGTTGTCCTCCATAAACACAAATTCTGCCTCCATGGCACCCCTAACAAAGAAACATGTTGTTCCAAAATGATGTCTCGATAAATTTGACCTATCATGGTTCCAATTTGAACAAGCAGATCTGTTCTGGATCCCAGTATTATTCCACCCTAAACGAGGAATTCTGAACCAATGTAATGGTATCGTTCAATGATGGAGGTAATGGGTACCTGGTCTCCATATGAAACTCTGACGTGAATCAAACTGCAAGCTAAACCTGGATTAGTTGGAAAACGTCTTACGAGCCCATTGATGTCTACATTTCATGTTCTCTAACCCAGGCTAATTGGCGGCGACAGTAAGTTGCTGTGATTGGAACGCATCTAACAGGCCTGAGAGCATATAGACCAATATTTTAGAAGACAGTCTGTAACATCTACAGACATTTCCATCATCCAAACATCCATCCATCATCCATGACATTTCCAGCAGCTGCCAAAACCTAGAAATGACACTTTGGCTATCCCAAGATCCTCGGATACTTCCATCTGAGTATTCTCACATTATAGGAGGCCGATAACACAACCACTATTTAACCAGTCATAACTATTCGGTTATGCACTGAGCGTTTTACAAAACGCTTGCTCACAATTTCACTTCTTTGACACCACTCCTTACATAAGCCTCTCCCCCTCCCGTTGGCGTTTTATCGGCGTCATCTGGTGGCTTCCTGTAATTTGCCTACAACTCTTCAAGATGTGTGTGATAATTATACAGCTGAAACTTTTGCTTCAAAGTTCAATTTGCGTGTGCTTCTGAATAATTCTTCTTTTATGAGCATGAGTGTATTAGTTTAATTTGCATACCTTAATAGAAAAAACTATTATACAGTGAAACCTCCATGAAAGACCACCTCTATTTAAGACCACTTTTGAGAGGCACGGAATTGTTTCCATAGACTTTGTGTTGGAGAAAACCTTAAGGAGAGACCATTAAAACCTCTCCCAGCAACCAGGCAAACATCTGCACCAAAGGCAGAAAAGGTCAAAGGAGGAAGCACGAAAAAATAACAAAACAAATAAGTAAATTAAAATGTATTCAAAATATTGTGTGTGTAAGTTCTTATTTAGAGAGCTCTTTTTGACAGTACAACCTCATGTTACAGTCAGAGTGCACTAAATACGATGTTATCAATGATTTACTGTTAGAATTTAAAAGTTAAATAAGAAAAAAAAGTTTTTTTTGAAAAAAACACTCATCCTAAACATACAAACCTATTATCATCTCTTAAAGCTAACTAATTTTTATTATATAAAATGAAATGCAAACTTAAACGGACAACATAGTTGTTTATTTATTTAAAATAGCTTTATCATTCATAATTGGTAAATTTGTTTTTACACATAATTTTATCAGTTGAGATCATTTTTATAGACGCTAAATTTTATTGGTTGATCCGTCTTTTCATGACGCCAGCAAAAGTGTCATTTCCGCACCAAGAAAATGACACTGACTAAAATTAAAATCTTTGCGAAAAATCATGTGCCTTCGATAACTATTTTAAAGTCCATGAAGGTAACCTCCATCAACGAATATTTTACTTTAAAACGGAGAGTGGTCGCTCCCGAGAGGTTTCACTGTACTTAATCAAAACATAAAACTTACTTATACAACAGTTTTTATTTAAATCTTTTTCTATAACGCAACAGTTTTTGTTTAATTCTTTTCGTATAATACATTTCTCACACTTCTTGATGTCAATGATTAAATTTAGTTTTATTTCAATTCTCTGGCAACCTTTAATAGTTCACTTTATTGATAAAATAGCTGCTATTTATTAAGAATTTATTTGCTGGGTGATTTTAGTTAGGACTGTTTAATTTGCCTATCAGAAAACACAGCGCTCTATTTCCATTAACTTTGTATGTAGATCAGGAATCTCTACGGAGAATAGTGCTTCCCGAACTTGATATATCATCTGCATCTTTCTATTATTCAAAGCATTTCCTTTAAGTAATGAAATATGTTTGAACTTATCACTTTACTTTTGCAAATTAGATTGAATAAACTATTAAAAAATGCAAATTTGATCAATTTTGATGGCACTTATTTTTATTGCTTAAGCATAAATGAATTGCTTGAAGAACCACGTCAATGTATCATTCCAACTTTTCTGTTTAAGTCTATAAATATCCTACTGCCTAACAAAAAAAATTCTAACACTAAAGGTATACAGAAAAAATAAAATATTTGCTCAATTTGAAAATTAAAATATTTTATTCAAATTTATCAGGTAAAAGCAAAAGTTCATGCATGATTTAAAGCAAAATTAAGATTGAAATATTTTCAAACAAAAAAAATTCTTTTCTCAATAATTTTTGTTTTTATCATTAACTATAAATTCCTCTTAACGTTTTACAAATTTATGAATCTGTCTCTTTAATTAAAGTCATGCTGTTCTTCTTCAAAAAAAACCGTAAGAACAGGTTATTTCAGACGTTCCAAATGGTACCCTAGGGTTCCGTGAAAGAGTTAAACGGGTTCCGAGAGTTAGAACTTCTTTTAAACAGTTTATTTTAACATTTTTAAAAGCGCTTATATTTAGACCCAATCAATAATCCTTTATTTACTTGATATTTTGGTTGCCTTTACGATATCGTTTAAAATAAAATTTCAATGAAAAGGAAATAACTAATTTTTTAAGAAAAAAATACATAATTTTTTAAATCATAATTAATAACTATAAAGAGGACAAACATTAATTAAATATTGTATTAGTACTTTCCAAAGTGCTTTTCAAACCTAAATAAAATAACTAGATTGTTAATAAAGAAATATGTTTCCATACTATATAAATTCAATGCTTATAGCGGTTCCTTCATATCAACTTATAGTTTTCATTTGAACGAAAACTATAATTCGGCTTATTTCATTTATTTTCAGCTTATGTATTTTCAGTTTATGTTATTTTATTAATGCGAGAAGAAAATTTTCCGAATATAATATTTCATTTGTACAAATTGTCCAAAATTCAAAATGCATTACGTAACAAACAAAAAGAAAAAAAATTAAGAAATACCAGCCAAAAATTCACTTTGCTCAAAGTAATATTATTTGTTGATTGCATATCTCTGCAATCTCTCTAGAGTCATCGTATTATTTATTTTCCCCGTTTTGTTCCTGATACACTTCTGAGCTATCACGAACTCTTAAAAGCACCTGATATTTTATTAATGTGTATAGAAAAAAGTCTCCAAATATAATATTCACATTGACCTTTACAGATCCCAAAAAAAGACTGTCATCGACGAAGAAAAAATGCATTTTCGATTAACTTATGTTAATCAAAAGATTATTTTTAAAAAGTACGAAAACAGCTTAAGAAAAAATACTTAAAAGAAAAAAAACAGGTTTAAATTTCGTGAGGATCAGTAATCGTAACAAAATTATTAATAATGCATCAAATATTCAAATATTATTTTTAATCAACATAACCTTTAACTTTTAAATAAGAATTTCACCAACTTTCATTATTTGGCGCATTTCTTGCTCAATTATTGTGACTGGTGATATCTAGTTTCCAATAGTTAAAAGATTGTGCTTGTCTCCAATCTATTAAGATCCAATTTCATAAAACTCCTGAAATTTATTTTCAAATCTATCGAGGTTAAATCTTAGATTTATTTTTAAATTGTTGGGGTTTGGTAGATGCCAAAAATAGATCATGACCTATTTTCTACTCATGAGAAGTAATTTAAATAACAGGATGCAATGATATGCATTTCAAACAAAATATCCAATCTTTTTCATTGAAAGAAAAAATAAATAAAGTTCATGGTGAACTTATTAAGGGTGTTCTTCGAAGCTTTTATGTCAAGTAAAATAATAAAAAACGCAGTTTGAGGATCTTAAATTCGAAGCAAAGCTTTAATATTAAACTTTATAGATTATGCTGCTGAGAAGTCTGGACTTTTAAACAAGCAAAAACGTTTCGATATTATTAAACGTTTTTGTCAAGATTTTTCTCCAACTTGTCAATATTTTTCTCCATAGATATTTCAAAGTGTTCTTTGTTGATAAAGATTATTTAAAAAAAAATAGTTTCTACCTTATCTTTTGCCATTTAAGTTTCCAAGCACATTTATTGACTGATATGACAATGCATTGAACAATGACATGACAATTCAACGAATAAACAATTTAATAATAAGATAAAATTTTATTGAAATAAAGTAAAAGAGTTATGTAAAAAATTCTCCTCAGTAAAGATATTATTTTTTTTAATTATTCCCTTTGCTAATCATGAAATTGCTAGCAATGTTGACTAAATAGCATTTCCTATCTTAACTATCACTGGCTCGTTTAATTTAATTTCAGTCAGTTTTAAAAACGAGATTTCAATACAGTTTTATTTTTTGTGTTCTCACTATAGCATCTCATGACCATTGCTAGTAGTATAAATATATAATTTATATCTTTGAAGAAATTGTTGATTTTTAATAAATGAAATTTTAAATCAACTGATAAATAGGTACAGTTAATGGGAAAAATACATCATCTTGAAAAATCTTTCCCAGAGTTTGGCAAATCTACTGCGTACAATAATATAATATTTTAAACATAATTTTTATATAAATTATTGTTTTCATATATAATTACTTTTTATAGAAAAAATCGCAATTCGTAACCCCTGCTGAAATGAAATTTTACTCAGACAGTACGCTAACAATAAAAATTATCACAGATAAATAAATAAACTGTCAGAGAATAAAGTTGCTTTCGGAAGCGATAAAATAGTTTTGACAAAAATAAAATTAAAAAAATAAAAAGCAGTATGCAAAGGCTGCTTCATAGAGAAAACTTGAGGTTTTAAACAGTTCTTCCTCGTTATACATTTAAGAGATAATCAAATATTAAATAATTAAATATGATTTCAGGTTTCCTTAAAGTTTTAAAAGCATTTTTGAATGCTTCACAAGTTTTTATCACTGGAGCGTATTTCATTACCATAACTGAAGATATGAAGGTATAATTCTAATCAGATAATTTATGATTATTTATTGTCCTTTACCTATTCAAAAAACTAAATGTCGACAATTTTAGTATAAATATCGACAATTTTAGACTATTAAACTAGGCGCATACAGTAAATAATTCTGTAATAAATTAAACTTTTATTCAAGTAAAGTCAGAGAAAAAATGCATAAAATGCTCCTTGTTATTGGCCTAATTAGGAAGCAGCTTGTATTTCTTTCAGTTCTTATTTCTGCATATCATGGTATTACCAGCATTGTTAACTATGCAATATTATCTTTCTTAACTATTTTTGCTTACTATTTCGAGTAAGCCTTCATATACATCATACAAGTCTTAATAAGAGAGACAAGATCTTAATAAGAGATTTAGATCTGACAATGTCAGTTACTTTGTGTGGTAGTATGTTACTATATTTATTGATTAATATCAATAGAATTTATTTCTATCGTTTTCGTATAGCATTACTTTTACACAACTATTGTTAAAGATATCATTTACATGTTTCATATTTTGTATGAAATGATTTCATATTGTTTTTAAGAAATTGAAGAACACTAATTAAATGTGTATCCTCAAACCGTTGCAAAAAATAAAAATTACTTATAATTCTCTTTAACATTCAAATTCCTTGAGTATATCATAAAATATTGAATTCAAGCTGTTTTTAAAATTAGAATCTTAAAATATTCTTTTAAAAATTTAACATTTGAAAACTGATGTTATTACTATCGATTTCTAAATTAGAATCATTTTCAAAATGTGTCAATAGAATTGTTAAACATGTTACATTAATATAATATGTAACAAATATAATTTCTTAGTATATTAAATTTAATACATAGCAAGTATAATATGCAAGCATATTGATATAACATACAATAAAAAGTGTAACTAACTGCATAATGACAATCTATATGACATATCTATAAAACATTCGTTTTTAAATATAAAACAGTCAATCGTTTTGTATTGAATTCAAAAGTTTCCCTTAACGCATTTTAAAATGGAATATCTAATGCTTGAAAAGTAAAGCATCCTTAATCATCTTTACTCTCGCTGCATTAAAAATTTTAAAAAAATGCATGTAAGTAAAATAATTATTATTGATCATTGTAACATAAAAATAACATACAACAAATATATTTAGATGCATAATTAAGTACCACTTCTATAATATTTTGCACATTTTCATTTAACTTTTTATTTAACTTTTCATTTAACTGTCTTAAAAATTTTGAAATAATAGACCTACGAATAAATTCCATGACCTAATTTGCGATTTCGAAACTTTAGAAGTCCCTAAGGAATATTCACGTCAGTTCAGTTTTATTGATCAACCAATAATGTGGCACTTTTATTAGAACCTCTTGTGGTCATTCTTATATATATATATATATATATATACATATATAATAAATAAATAAATACAAGAAAACACTAAGAAAGTTAAGAAAAACAATAAGTANTATATATATACATAAACTGAAAATCACAACAAATTAACTTCATTTTGGCAAATATAGGTACTTATGCGGTAACAACTGTAATATTATGTATAACTTATGAATTTTGTCCAATCATTAATTCTTCGAAATATCTTCCTTTAGCCTTAATCACAGCAGAGCATATTTTTGAAATTTTTTCTATTAGCAATGTTTTAGTTAAGATCTGATTCCAGCAACTAAGTAAAGATTCCTAGAGCTTATTTTGATTGCTACATAGCATTTTTTCTAACATTTCGATCGAGTTCATTCCACAATAGCTCAATAGGACTAATATCGGGGATTGAGGGGGCTAATCCATGTATTTCAGTACTTTTTTCTTTTCTTTTGAGACAATGTAGTTTCTACACAATTTCGATGAATGATTTGGATCGTTATCTTGCTGAAAAACAAATCCTTGACCAATGATTCTCGGTACACATGGTAAAGCGTAACGCTACAATATTCTGTGACAATATTTTTTATCCATAATTCCCTCTATTCTTTCAAGATCTCTAACTTTGTCACCGGCAAACATCCCAAAACCATGACTGAACCTCCACCATGCTTCACAGTTTGCAGCAAACATTGATTTGCCATGCGTTCACCAACTAAACGACGAACATACTGTCTTCATTTGCTTCCAAACAACTCAAATTTTGACTCGTCAGTAAACAAAACATTTGACCACTGTTTTAAGCATCAGTTAACTTGTTTTTTAAGTCAATTTCAATGGTTTAGCTATGTTTATTTTTTCAAAAAAAGAATTTCCAGCAGCTGCACACTATTTTAAGCCATAGTCACGAAGTCCACGTTGTACACTAGTTATTGACACAGTTTTCTGCCTAGTAGCATTCAATTTCTCACGGATTTCTGGTGCTGTTCGAGTCCGCTACCGCTAACTTTGAATGCAGATAGACTTATCCTCATGTTAGGACGTTATTCTACGTCTTCCTGATCGTTGGCGGCTCTTATTTTAGTCGATTTCTTTCTTCTTTTGCAAAGTTCTGGCAACAGTGGTTTGGGACAAATTAGTTTTAGAGACAATTTGTCTACGCAAATAGCCTTCTCCATGAAGTGCAATAATAACTGCATGTGTTTCGACACTTATTTCTGGTTTTTGACCCTAATTTCTGTAATAAATTCTATTAAAAAATTTTAACTTTTCTTTTTAATATGTACCAGTTATTCTGGCAAATTAAGGCTATCGCATCAATATTTTGAATGTGTTATGAATATGAACTTAACTTGAAATAAACCTTCCAAACGAATGAAAAGTAAATTGCTTACAAACTAAAAATTAATTAAAATTTTTAAATAAATTGCACTTTTTTTTAGAATGGGTATTTTCATGCACTTTCGTTCATTTCGTAATCAACTATAGAATAGATACAAAATGAAAAAAAAATAAGGAATAATTTTAAATGGAAACAGAATTATTATTATTTTTTTCTTGCAAATTTTTGATGTTTATGTTTGATAAATTATATGTTTCAGAAACATTTAACTCTTTCTGAACTTTTGACCGGTATATATATATATATATATACACAGTCCCTGACAAATTATTAGACGCACTATAAGATTCTATGCATAATCTTAATTATCAAATGATACTAATCAGCTTTATTGTTCTTACGCGGCTGGCACCAGTTTGCATTTGTTTACGTACGTGTATGAATTGGTAAACATTGTAATGCAATGCGTTAAAAATAAATACAAATCCTGAATAAAACCCCATTACATGTACGTTTAAATATAAAAGTATTGCATACAAACTCGTGCAAAACATGTAATTATTAAAAAACCACAGTGCATCTAATAATTTAGTCTCATTATTATAATATACTAATACAATACCTGATATAATAAATATTCTATATTTATATAATATATCGTCTTATTTATCCAATCGTTGAATTTATATTAATATATCGTCTAATTTAACGAAATGATATATGAATGTAAGAAAATACAAACCGGTTTCAGTCGTGTAAAAACAATAAAGCTGCATAGTATCATCTGATAATAAAGACTTTACATAGAATCTCATAGTACGGGATTAACAATATATAGGCTTGACTGATTGCCGGATAAAGTTTATAGTTCAGATAATCTCTAATCACTCCGAGACAATCAAACAGGTTGTGATATTTTAAAATCAGACATTTCTCAATAGTGATTTGTTAGATTTTATTAACCTTTTTTGTTTCTTTCCATTTTTAAACCTTTATTTGTGGTCTCTAATATGCTTATATGTTAGACTTCAATTTTAAAAATAAATATTAGGATGACAAGGATTTTAAAAATAAATATTAAAGGTGGTGATTACGTCTGATGTATGCATCACAAAAAAAGTACAAACCTTATTTTACTACAGCTTTTATTACTAAATAAAAGTTATCAATTATTTTAACCAATTATTTTGAGCACCTCATATTAGCCCTAAATTATTTTTTATGACACCATTTTCGTAAATAACGAGAAACTTTTGTTGATTAGAGCTTAATTTATAACCTTTAAACAAAATTAATGTATTTATTTTAATAAATTTTCTGACATATTTTTCTCTTATAAAGCGAATAGTAATTTGCATTCAAAATTTAAAAATTTAAATTGGTGTCCGTGTATTCAAAATTATTTGAATTCCTCTGGAATTCCAGGTAACAACTGTTAATGACGCAATTTGTAAAATCTTTCCTTTCATTTGAGAAAACTGATACTATCTTTTCGGTGTCCTAAACAAAAACAAACTTAGGCTTATCGAGGAATTGATTTGTTTTCCTTCTCCCATTACCGCAGATATCGATCTTACTCGACAATCCTGGTTTATCTTGTGTTTAATCTTTTTCAAAACATAGCTTGATATTAGAAAACTTGAATGATAAATGAAGGGGTTGTTGGAATAAGATCTTCTCTCTATCTAACCAATTTTTTTTAAATAGAAAAAAAAAAACAATTTTCATTCCAGCTGCAAAATCCTTTTTCCGTACTTGGTTTATGTAAAATCATATTATTTCTTCCCTTTAACTGTTAATATAATTCCAAATGAAAATAGTAGAAGTCAGTTAAATTTAAAACATTTTGACTGAATTCGAATGAAAAAATTTTTAAAAAAGAAAAAAGTAAATATAGCTTTAATATCTAGTCTAAAAGTAGGGTGCTTTTTTTCAGTAAATTTAAAAAGAATTAATAAATATTATTTTTTCAAACAAAAAAGCTTCATTTTTTCATGAATCACTTTAAAAAATACAGAAGGAATCAAAATTTGGGATACCATAGCATTTTTCGGACTTGTTTTTACAGTAATAACTGTTCAGATTTTGAAAACGTTTTCCTTCCTTTTAACTGCTCGCAATTTTTAGTATTCGACTAGGAATCTCAAGATATACGTTGCAGTAATAATTAAAAATATTTCTCATATCTTATTGAATACTAGATGCATACATATATATGATTTTAAATCTTAATAAGATATCTCGTATCTTACTAGGTTTTAAAATCATATATATGCTGAAGTCCTACTCATTATTGGTGATAAGTTCCTTCCCGAATATGAAATTCAACTTTTTTTATAATTTCAAAAGCTTGAGAGGTTAACTCACGTAAAAGGCCACTTTATTATTTTGTTTTCTAAAAAATTTTAAACAACATATCATGCAATACACATATCTAAAAGTTATTATTAATTAACTATCTTTGGTTCGCAGTCTAACGCATTGAGGGTTGAAATATATAGTTATAAAATTATTTAAATGCATAGCACACCGAAGACAACGTTGCATTCTGAATGTATGTCGTTTTAAAATGCATTTGTAGAAGTTGTAGTCGTTTTAAAATGCATTTGTAGAAGTTGGAGTCGTTTTAAAATGTAATAGACCTTGACGGTGTCATCAAAGTGGTTAACAGATTAATTGTGTAAGTAATTAAAATCAATGTTCTTTTATTTTCACTTCCACTTAAAATCACTGACACTTGTAATTAAACTTTTTATGGCATTTTAACATGGAATCCACTCTAAAAAATTTCAGGAATGAATTTATTTTTTGACTAATTAACATGGTCTAGCATTGTTTACCAGAATTTTCAGAAATTTATAGTTGGCTGCGAAATACGCCTTTCCACGATAATGGCTCATATACTAAATCAATAATTTGCTTTTTTTTTTAAAAAATAAACAATATTTTTCTCTATTTTAATAGCTTATTTTTACAGCAAGCAAAAGAAAAATAAATGACAGCTAACCTTGCTGATCTTTTTCACACTAATCACGGAGTAATATCACTGATATAAACCTCTAACTTTTTCTGAAAGCCACCAATTTCTATATTTTTCATTTCATCATTATATTTTTTCCAACCTCTATAAATTTCTTTTTCTTAAAAAAAAAAATAATCGTAATTTAACGTTGGCTAGCATTTCGAAAGGTCGGGTAAAAGTGTAAACTAAATCAGATTTATAGTGAACAATAGTACAAATTTTGTTTATGCAAGCAAATGTCAGAGTTCAATCCTATTCTTTCATTGCCGTGTGACATTCATGCGGTGTCTTTTACAATAAATATGAAATAAATAGCGTTTTCATTAAAATTTATTTTATTTATTTAATTTTAAAAGAAGATATCTCTTACATTTTAATGAAATAAAGGAATTTAAAAAACAATTAGGAAATAAATATTAATTGATGATATTTAGAACGCTGATATTTTCTCTAGACTGATTTCAGTCCCCAGGACTAAAGAGTGGCACCCATGATTTTAGTCACATAGACTGAACAACTATGATCATTTTGTAACATTACCTCTTATACTTCAAAAATATAGCAATATAAATATATTACTGAAATATAATGATTATTTTAATGAATTGAAAACAATATTACTATAAATGATATTTTGTAATGTGGCCTTTCATACTACAGCAGTATAGCATTTTAAAGCGTATTAATAAAATATAAAGATTATTTTAAGAAATATTAAAAATATATTGCAAACGCTGAAATTGCGTCTTTTATACTACAAAATATGTTGTATACTACAAATAAATATATTATACAAACAATACAGACAAATAACCAAAATAAAGACTATTTCAGTGAATAAAAAAATATAGTTAAATAAATGATTTTTGGTAACGTTGCTACTCATACTGCAGCAGTATAGCAGTGTAAAATAATAATAATAAATTATGAAGATTATTTTAGGAAAAATAAAAATCTATACATTACATATAGAAAAAAAACATTACATATTACATATATAAAAATATATGTAAATGCCAACAGACATTTTGTAACTCTACCTCGCATACAAACACAGTGTATCAATAAAAACGATTTTCTAAGTCTGCTGCAATTTAAATTTTACTAATAGTTAAGCGAATATAGACGGTAAGAATGTTTTTAACAATCTTAATGTCTACTTTTTTTACGGGTTGTAACACAATTTCAAAAAATTAATGCCTGAAATAATAAGAAAATAAATGGGGTACGAAGAAAGTTGATATTTATTAAAAACTTTTTTTTAATTTTGCCCAGTTTCTTTGCATTCATTTTAAATTATAAATAAATATGCATACAGAAAAAAGGTAATATTAAAATTTTATTTTAAAGCTTTCATAGTTATTATTATTGTTATTTTCTTGAAAAAAAATATTAAAAAGACAATGTCAATTAAATTTGTAGCGGAACTTTCAAATTGTAAATAAAAGGAAAACTTGTTATTATATTCATTTTCAAAATTCGTGATAATAATAACTTTTTGTTGATACATCTTTCATTGCACAAAAAATAGCTTTTAATCCTATATACATTTTTGTGAATTCAAAGTCAATTACAAATTTAAGTAAGCATTTGTTGTATAAAAATGCAAACTTAGTCAATGTTTAATTCAGAAATTCTAAAGTTTTAATAAATTATTCACTGTTTCACCAATAATCAAATATGAAATCAATTTAAAATTTTGGCACGTTGAAAAATACAGAATTTTAAGCCTTCAATATGATCTTATTTGAATGAATTTTTAATATTTTTTAGACTTAATGAAAAATACAACAAAATTATTTTTATCTAACACGAAAAATAAAGTTTAAAACTCAGTTTTTTTTATCAAATTATGCTGCAATACAATTTTATCTCAAAAGTAAATTTATCATTATGAATGTTTATTAAATGCTTTAAAATTTTAGAAATTTTAAAGTACCCTTCACTGATAAATAAACAAATCGAATAATCTTAAGTTAAGTCATCAATGAAATCAGAATAAATAAAATCCATGCCTTATCATTCAATATTAAAAAATATTTCACATAAAAGATAGTTCAGTTAAAGGTAAGGATTATTTACAGCTTTACCAATTTTTTTTTCTTATTTGAGCAAATTTCACTTGTAAATTGAAATTTTGAAGCTTAAAAATTATGTTTTGGGGTTCAATCCTCGCTTACCTAATTGGACACTTCAGACTCTTCAAATATGATTCTTAGATATTTGAAATCATTTAAAAGATATAAGCTCAAACATAAAGCTACCGAAAACTTTACAAATCCATTAAAGGGAGCGCTTGTCACGTGACCGATAATACACGTCATGTGACAGATTTTTGCGTCATTTCAGTTTTACATTTCATCGCTTTTTTTTTTTACTTAAAGAATTAATAATTCATATCAAAGAAGATGGCGATTCAAATCTCAAAAAAGTAGAGTAATAAATTTTATTTAACTTTAATTATACGAATTAAAGTTTCGATCACATGCGGCATTAATGTTTCATTAATTACACAACCGTTCATTAAGTTTGATATCAAAATTTTTTTCCTTTCATTTTTAGTTTCTCTTAGAAGACACAAAGTAATAAACATTTTTCAGGCAAAGAAACGTATGTAATTACATAACTAAGTTCACACAACAGAATTTTGTCTTTCCCTTAGTTAATGCAAACCCCTTTAAAAGTGATACTCTCGCAGCATTCTGGTTAGAATGCACTAAGTTTTGAACCCGATATTATTCCCGATATTATTATTCACAACGGAACTAATTTCGATTTATAATATTTGTATCTCTCGTGCACTCATTCAACTATCCATCCATGCATTCTGTGCACCTATGCGTTTTGTATTATATGATACAGTAATTGAAAACTTCAAAATTTTCATATTTTAAAAATGTGCCAAAATGAGACTTTTATTATTTTTATATTGAACAATAAGGCAAGTCCAGAAATAAATTAAAGTTATAAGTAATTTTACAAGCAACATCTACATAAATATTAAAGAACAGTATTTTGATTGCTTATGAAATATTTAAAAAAATTGACATGTTTTGAAATTAATGAAAAGTAGTTTGCATTTTTTAAAATTAAAAACAATACTTTGCAATTTAAGCAACCATTAATCTAATCATAAACTTTATTGAAAAAAATATTTGTGGTAAACAGTTCCACTTAAAATTTTAAAAATATTAATGACCCAAATTAGCCGATTCGGGACTGCATCATTTTTAAGAAAATGAAATAAATTCGTTTATTTCTCCAAAGCAGCTCCTTCGGTCTAGTTTACAAGTAGCGAGAATCTCCACTCGTGGTGCTTTCAGACTAGACTATGTTAGAGGACGCATAGCATTTACAAGACTGTATAGGTTAATTGTGTCACTGATTGTAAAGGACTACAAACAAAAATCAATATAAAAAACAGCTCTTACAGAGTTAAATTTTTCAGGTGCATTTTTTGCTTTGTGGTAAGTAAACCTTTTTCATTTATAATTAAAAAATATATAAATAAATAATCCGTGTAATTTATTTTACTAGGTATATTAAAATAAATAAGCAATTTAAATAAAATATTCTACCAACGATTCAATCATTAACAACTGACTAAATTTTTTACCGTTAGATAGTTTAAAGATTTTAAGGTAATATCTGTTTATCTATAAATAATTTATCAATGGAATAAAAGAAGATAACTAAATAATATAATGAATAATGATTCATTATATTATAATAATAATAAATGAATATTTACAATGATTCATTCACTCATAAATATTGTGATGGTCCCCATTACTCAGATTCTAGAATATCCTAATTTCCCTTAACTCTCGATTGTCAGTTCAAATCTCTTACTCGTGGTCAATTCGATTTTAAACAGCCATCTTTAAGTTATTTTATTTTGCAGGCAGCAGGAAGTTCAGAAATTCATTTCCTTAACAAATCCCTGCCAATACGAATTATCTATAAAACACGTATTTCAAATGAATCACTCTAATTATAACACTTCACACTGTATAAATAATTAGATGTTGTAAATAACAATAAATAATTAGATATTATTGTAAATAACAATAAATAATTAGATATTATTGTAAATAACAAATTAAGAGAGGAATATTTAATTAGAAATGAATAAGCTACTTTAAATTAGTTAGTCTCGTTAAATTGTCGCTCAACTTTATTCAAACTTTGAGTATTGATAAATGAAACAAAAAATTATTCAGTATTACGTAAAAAAAATTATATATTGAATAATTAAAAATGTTTAAAAAGAACAATAAATTCTTGCGATAAAATCGCAATTTAAAACTATCATTATTATATAGTTGTTTATTTGATTCTTTTAATACAAAAGTATATAATCATTAACCGTAAGCATACAAGATGTTTAAATAAAAACCATGTTAAAATTGGTATTTAAATCAACAGTGGTATTAAAATGTTAATTAAGATATCATTGTTGTCATTTATATTAAAATAATAAAATGTCAAAAGGAGTGCATATTGAAGAAATGTCTTCCCTAGATTTTAACCCAGGAATGATTTCGATTTTGTCTTCAAAAATTACAAACAAACGACGACGAATGTTTCAATCAATCGATCATTCATTACCAGTGCATTTGAGATACATAATAATTTGAGATACATAAATTCCAACTTATAGATCTCAAGACTACTAAACATTAGATTAAACAGAGTTAGTTGTACAATGTGATTTGTTTTCTATATTGCTTACCATCTAACCTGAATAACAAAACAATTTTTTTATTTATAATGGCAAGACAAATACAAAGTATAAAAGCATAAAAATATAAATGAATAACAAAGAAATACAATTGTACACGATTCAAAATTTCTTGGGAAAATAGTTAAATAAAAATTAATTTAATTGTTATTTTTCCATATTCCACAAAACTAGACTACTCCCATTCCTTAAGACTACTCCCATTCCTTAAACAAATGAACAGTTCAGTTCTGAACAGTTTCTAATGTTAAGTTCTCCAGCTTGCAAATAAAGCACCGTTTCTGAACCGCCAAACATTATAGTCTTGATTCATTAGATAAGACAAATTACTAAGAATGCAGCCAGAGTTCGTAAAAGTTCCTACTGCTCTAGAGGTGCTCTGTCAGACAAGTTCTGTAAGAGAGCTTCCGTTTAAGGTATCTGATTAGTTTCGACAACTTTTTTTTTTTAAATATTAATATAAAATTTTAAAAAACTAGTTTATATGCTTTATTATCTGTAAATTCCCTGCAGCTGGATACAAGGCAAAAAATATTATTAACTTTTTTTTTAAATTTTACGTAAAAATAAGGCATTTTTTGTATATACACTAAGCACTATAAAGAAATTCTATCACCCAAAGCAAAAAATCCTTTGAGCATTTTATTTAGAAGGCTTTCAATCATGTTTCGAACTATTATCTTAAAAGCAAGTGCATATACTACTGAGTTCGGGATGAATGTAATTAAATAAAACAAATTTTTAAAAATATCTGAGCGTATTTTTGTGAGCATGCATAAAAAATTTAATTCTAATTTTTCTCTCAGTCTGTAGTTCAAAAAATGAATGCTATAATTATGAACTCTCACGAAAAGTTTTAGACAATTATTTTAAAAACAATATGAGATATCGTGTTTAAGGTGATGTAAAATGCAAAAAGAAACTGATTTTGAGATAAACGCATTTAAAAACTTTAAGTCACTAGTCTATCCACTGTTATCACCTTGCACAAAAACTGCCATAACTGAATCGCAATAATTAGAGAACAAATTAAGGTAAAATGTTTTCAGAAAACTGCAACTACAGGGATTTTAATTTAAAATAAACTCAATTTCGAAAAATTTGTCCAAAATCAAGTTTTTTCACTTGTCAAATACCTTACAAAATTAATGTAACTTGACAAAAAATTGCCAGCTAAAATATTACGTGCGTGCGAAGTTACATCAAAAGAACTACATGCTTATAAACTCAGATGATGACTCCAGACCTAAGTCTTTAGTCTTTAAGTTCTCCTGCCTGCCAATAAAGCACCGTTTCTGAGATGCCAAACAAGATGGTCTCGATTCATTACATAAGATTACTAATAGGCAGTCAGCTTTCGGAAAAAATTCTACTACGCCCTGTCAGACAATTTTTGTAACTGAGCTTTCGGTTAAAACAATTAATGCCACTAGACAAAAATTGCGTGCTAAAATATTATGTGTATGCAAAGTTACATCAGTTGCATTACATACTGCTAAAATCAGTTGATGGCTCAGGGCAGGTTTTTATCAAGTCGGAAGGCGAAAATGTGTACGCATAAATATGAAATTTTAGTAAAATGTCAGTAATAAAAAGCTCTAAAAGTAATTAATATCACGTAAAAAACAGTGCGTATACAGATTGTTCAGCACTATAAAAAAAAGTCCAGATCAGATCAAATTATGGTAAAAAATGGGTGACAGTACCAGTACCATATCCAGTATTTTACCATAAAGTTTTACGAAACATAAAATCAGATATACCGTAACTTTTACTGTAATATTTTTCTGAGTATCACTGTACTTAAATCAATATTACTGTAAAAATTAGGACATAAAAGTTTTTACGGATGCTGCATTTAAGGTGTCAGTACTTTTTACTGGAATTTTATCCAGAATTTTTTGCAGTGTAGTGAGTTTTAGACGAAATATCCTGAATTTTAAAAATCTGAATTGTAAGATACAATTGAAACTAGTATTTAACTTTAACAGTTTGAAACTATTAACAATTGTTATCCACCCCACTTAACAATTCTAACAAAGATGAGTTGAAATAATTGTATGAGTATTTCATCTTAAATGAATCTCCACCTTTAGCTAGAGGGCAAAGATTCTTCAGATTTTAAAAACATTAACCCCTTAGCCAATTAACTATTTTTAAGCTGAAGTTACTTCTAAGCAGTCAAACTTTAATGAATTTTCCTTAACTTTTTTTTTTAATATTTTTGCTTTTATCTAAAATACCAACGTTTACTGTAAAAAAATAGATACTCAAATTTTACGAAACTTTCTTCCTTATTGTCGAAAACGTGTCGTGGTATATGCTCCGAGCGAACATTTCGTCAACGTGACAGAATAACTATCGCCACTTCTTCGAGGAAGCAAATTTCGTCAATAGTAAAGAAATTTTTCGTCATTCTATCTTTTTACCAAAAAAATACATCGTAGTGCCTAAAGTATCAAATTTTTCTGATAACCACTTTACTATGAGCACCAGGGCACAATATAGCAGGATAAATGTCGCCATAACAACGCAAGAAAGACAGATAAAGCAGAGAGATAAATTTTACCCATGCCCGAAGCGGGACTCGAACCCTAGATCTTTCTGGCTGGGACCAACACCTTGACCATCATACAGCCCGGCCGCATGTAAACTCTCTTTATACACATAGTATCTCCAAGAGATTTTGAGAGCGCTGATTGACTTTCTCGGCATTGCCTTCTGTTACGACTTTTTGTAGCTCTTCCCCAATAACATTTCTCCGTAGTTTGTTCCCAAAATATAAATCAATCGTAAATCAGTTCTAGTATATTTCTCATGCTAATTTTAAGACAAAGATTTGCTAAAAAAATTATATAGCGTTATTAATTGTATTACATTTATTTAAATCTAATTTGCTTTAAATTTTATTCTAATTTTTTTCTTTATTTGTTTAAAATATTTTTTGTACGTTTCAGTATAATATTTTTTAATATTAATGTTATGAATTTCTGGCAAATGCAAGGTAAACAATCATGTTTTGGTAAAACATCTAATTAGTGTAATAATAATTATTAAACATAAATTAAAGTTTTATTAGCTAGATTTTATGTAACATAAATATATATATAAGAATTGATTAATATTCAAATTGAATAGTATTATGAATAGCCTTATGCACTTAGAAATTAAAATCTCTTACTTAAATTTATTAGTATGATTGCAGAACCACTCAGTTAAATTTGAATTTATTATATGAGATTTTAAAATGTATGTAAATGAATTTTTAAAATTATGTTTGATTATTTGAAAAAGATTTTATCATATCTAAGAGGAAAATATTCTGAAATGTTAAAAAAAATGAAATTACAATTCAGCAAAAAAATTTTAGAATATCTATAATAAAATTTATTTTCTAACGAGTATCATATAACAAGTTTATAAAGTACAATAATCTGATTTCCTTGTTGATTTTTTGTTCAACTTCACTTTTATAGACATTGTTGCTTGACAATCAGAATTTTTTGAAAAACTTCTTTTATATTTCTCCTGCGGCACTTTCATAGACGCACTGTGGTGACAAACAAATACTTTCCTGCAATTAAATAATAAAAAAATATTTACAATCCAATGTATATGTTCCAGAAATAAAAGATGGAATTTTTTGCAAATTTATTCTTTCATTACTCATGGTATTAATTTAATGGACAATTCATAATCATTAACTTTTATTTTGATGGGAATTATGCAATCAAAAATTAATAAAATAAGCATCTTAAAAGACAATTGCTTGACTTTTTAGATGTCAATTAATTGTTTTTCGGTATTACAAAAGATTTAACAAATAAAAAAAAACATTAAAATTAAGTTATAAATAGGCAGGCATAATGCAGATCTTTTAGTTTTAATTTATAATAATAGATAGCTCCACTAATAAATCTTAAATTTAAAATTTTGTAATTTAATTTTAGTAATCCACAAGAAATAAATAAAATATTAATTTAATTCTTTGAGCATTAATTTAATTAAATAAATATCAAGTGAAAATTATTTAGTTTTTTCAATGTTATTCAATAAATCAGAGGGATATTAGCTTCATAAGAATTCATGCATGTAATAATCATAAATTTAAAGAAAAGAGCAATTCTCCCATAAAAATTAAATACAAAAGTTTTCTTAAAATAACAAAACTAGTTACTTACCTACAAACAAATCTGTGTCCATGAGGTTTGGAAGTTCTAGAATTCCATTTCGTATTGGTAAGTTCCCCAAATTCTATTACCCACTTGTTGTAATCGTCTAAATTTAGAACATTGCTTCTAAGGGTAATGGTATTTGAGGAAATATATTCTACTTCATTTTTAAATGAAGAAGGCAGTTTTTCTGTTGGAAAAACTGACATTGTGCACAAAAGCTGGAGTATAGAAATCGCTCTATGCTGAAAATAACAAGCACGGCAGAATGAAATAGCCATACGTCACAGAAGGCAATGCCGAGAAAGCCAATCAGCGCTCTCAACATCTCTTGGGGATACTATGTGTGTAAAGAGAGTTTACATGCAGCCCGGCCGGCTTATTTCTTTCCGTTATTTTCAATAGTCTAGTCTTCATCCTAGTTTCGCTATTGTAGTTAACACTCTCCTTCAATGCTCTACGATGAAGTTTCAAGTTGCGAAAACATATTCGTCACACATTTAAGAGTTCCCGTTTCCTTATTAAACACGTGATTTCGTGACGAAATAATTCTCAAAATTAACGAAATACAACTCAAGGGTTGCTGAATCGCAAAAGAGAAAGTTTTATTTCTGAGAGTTTTTTTTCTTCCAGTTAAGTTACTTTTTCATCGCAGTTGTTGGTCTCATTTGCTAGTAAACGAATGTTTATAGAGAGAGTGTCGTCTAGAAGTTGATTAGTGTTATAAGCAGAAGCTAAGTGGTTTATTTAACTTTCTTTTTTTAATTTGTGCATTAAAACTGCTTTTGTTTATTCATTCACAAAAAAAAAGTATGAAAAGGAGAAGTGAATAGAATAACATCGAAAAGAGGAAAGAGAGAATAAAAAAGAATGAAATTAAAAAAAATAGAATAAATGTTTAAAGAGCACAATTTATATAATTTAAAAGACCTTAAAAAATTAAAATATTTGCAAGTCTGTAATAAGCAATTAAACAATATTTAATTAAAATCACATTTTTCGTTTTAATAAATAGCAATCGTTAAAAATAAATGTTATCGAAGTCAAATTTATTAATAAAGTATCGCGTTAAACCTTTGAAGATTTATTATAATAATTATAAATAAACTGCATATGATATAGCACAATCTATTAAAAGCGTATAATCAGCAAACGGGAAAGAAAATTCAGGAAATATTTCAGTTCTAGTTACTTCAAGCGATATTGTAATAATGATAAATTACGCATGGGTTATTAATTTGAGTAACGTTACGTTGAAAATTTCCCTCATTACATAAACTTTAAAATGAAAAGTCACAAAATTAAAAATAATTTCTACTGACAAGGGAATAATAGAGTTAAACGCACGTCATTTTGGGGAAAAAAAATATTATAATGAATAAACTTGTTAAGAAACCCCGTTGATTTACGATCATTAAAAAAGGGGGAAAAAGAAAAGAAATAACGTTCAAGTACTCCGGTGTTGATTTATCTTATGTAGTTGCTTTCAGGAAGCTATATAAAGAAAAAAACACTGAATAAATACCTTTTGAACTGTTTTTGTATACAACGATTAAAAATTAGCAAGTAGAAATAAAAACATGGTTAAATGAAGTTATTGCTCACGGCAAGAAGTTATTGTTTCTTACTCTTAAAGTAAAGTGAAGTGTAAAAAATTTAATTATTTTGTACCTTTAAAAAGCCTAATATTGCCATTACTTTTAAACACCATTTGAAAATTATATTTATTTATTCACTTAAAAAATTAGAACAAGAAAAAAGCTCTAAATAAGAAAAAAATTCGAAATAAATTAGTTTAGTTACACAAATTAGTAATACGTACTTGAACATTTCTTACAAAGAATTTCATTTCAATAATTGTAAGCTTTAATAATGAAAGATAAGATTCAATATCTTAAAGGAAAAGTGAAAAAATTTTGCTAAGTCATTTTATTTAACTTTAAAACTGATGCATTATTTGGTATCATAACTAATTATTTATTTAACAAATATAACTTTAAGCTATTGTAAAAAGTAATTATTACATTGATATTGTATTTACATCAAAAATAATGGTTGTTACACTAGAATATGGGACAAAAAATTTTATTATCGTAATTCAATAACACTTTTGTTTTTTTTCTTGCTTAAATAATATTTTGCAACCCCTCATACATTTTTCTGAATATATATTTCAATTTTATAAGTTGTTTGGTACATATACAGTGCGTAAAATAAAAAAGGGACCTCCCTGAATATCTAATGATTTATCAGATCTTCACGTTCTAGGAGTCAATCTTAATGGTTTGAGGCGGTGACTTCAAGTGTGCCAATTAATTGGTGCAAATGATATTTTAAGTTACGAAATTGGTCACGAAAACGTACTTTCTCCGAATAAACATAATTTTTTTCGACGGATTTGGAATCTTGACCCCCAAAATAGAAGGGGTAGCCACAATCTGAGAAATATGGTCATTATAGTTTGGCCAGGAGAACGATCCAAAGTTTGGACCCTCTAATGTTAATTTTATTTTTTTGTGTATTTCACCATATCTCGAGAAAGTTTTAAACGAATTGAAAAATCTTTACACACAGTTATAAAATTCGTTTATCCAAAGATAATTCTATGAAAAATATAATTTTTAGTAAATATTTATTATTTTATTTAATAGTGGTTGAAAATGTTTTGAATTGTTGTTTATAAAATTTTTTACATAGTTTTAAAGAATGTAATTTTACATGGCAAAACACAAAATTTGAACGAAATCGATCGAATAGTTTCCAAGAAATCGAATTTTAAAAATATTCGAATATTTAGAAAGCAATTTCTCAGGTACTATTCGACCGATTTTGCTTAAATTTTGTATTTTACAATGCAAAATTACATCTTTTAAAACAATTTAAAAAATGTTATACCTTACAATTTAAAATTCTTTTCGACTATTATTAAATAAAATAATTAAAAACAATAAATATTTACTAAAAGTCATATTTTGCGTGGAATTATCTTTGAATAAACGAATTTTATAGTTTTGTGCAAAACTGTTTCGATTTGCTTGAAAAGTTTTCGAGATATGGCGAAATAGGCAAAAAATAAAATTAACATTAAAGTCTCCAAAGTTTGGACCACTCTTCTG
The DNA here is from genome assembly GCF_043381705.1 of Parasteatoda tepidariorum. Taxonomy (NCBI): domain Eukaryota; kingdom Metazoa; phylum Arthropoda; class Arachnida; order Araneae; family Theridiidae; genus Parasteatoda; species Parasteatoda tepidariorum. The sequence goes on from NC_092214.1 coordinate 83,845,522, forward strand.
ACCAAACTATGGGGACCATATTTCCCAGATTGTAGCTAGCCCCTATATTTCGGGGGTCAGAAATCAGAATCCGCCAAAAAAAAAGGTATGTTTATTCAGCGAAAGTACGTTTTTGTGTCTGATTTCGTAATTTAAAATATCATCTGTACTAATTATTTAGCATATTTTTGGACACTCCCTCTAACTATTAAGATTGAGTCCTAGAAAGTGAAGATCCGATCTTTAGATCAAAAGTTATTCAGCTGGTGATCCGTTTTCCTTTTTTTTAGGGGGGGGGGCACTGTTCACGTAAACTGTTTGTCGTATGTTTTGCTCCGGATTCTAAAAGTACATAATAAAAGCTTCCCTGTCATCCGTATATTTCTATTTAATCTTAACACTTTAGCAAAATATTTTATTTTTGATGATGGTTTCTGTAAATAATTATTAAAAAGCTATAAACAAATTACAAACATTAGAAAATTGCAAAATTTTTATACTTACTGTTATCCAACCTGTTTAAATATAACCAAATAATTTGTTATTAAACTGTGTTATCAAAAATAGAAACTTAAGGTTGCTAACCTGATATATTAGTGTCTTTTATAATTAATAGGCGTAAAATATTTAAAGTTTTGCCCTTAAAAATAATGATGTGCCTTTGATAATTGCATTTTTGAAAAAATAAGACTGCTAAGAAAGTTGTAAAAAATTTAAATGACCGTGTTAATTAAAATTTTTTGATTATCGTGAATTAATTTCAATGCCCAGAACTTTCAAATATTGACAGTAGTTATCTGATTTTGATTGTAAGAAGATATGTAGTCAAATTAAACTTGCCTAGCAACAATTTTATTTTGACTCTAGTTTGGCTCAAAATATCTCATTACGGGTCCCATATGAACATGCATTGAGGAACAATATTGGGATGTCTAGATTTTTTAATATTGGTCCTATATAGGGCCAATATCAGCCTTTATAAGACCACTATAGAGCCGATATTTTCTAAAAAATTATTATAAAATATCGGGTGAATCTGACAATTCTACATGGGACCAATATCGGAAAAGTAACGGAACTTTTAACCTTTATTGAGACAATATTCGTGAATATTGGTTCAATGAGGATCCAAGTTATTTTGCTGATAGGGTAGAAGCAAAGGTCTAATCAGTCATACTTGAAAGTTTTATGGCCTTATTTTTTTCTCTAAAATTTTAAAACAACGTTAATTTATGTCAGAATTTGTAAGATCGTGTGTAATGTATTGTGCTTATAACGGTCCCGCAGTTGACTAACGGTTTCCAGAAGATCACTGAAGTGAAGCATCATTAGCTGCGGTCAGTGGTGTTCACTTCGATCAGCCTGCTAAGCGACCGAAGGTGTGCGCTATTAATCCTCGCTACCGTAAAGTGCTCGACTTCGAACGTCGGGCTACCGAAGCAGAGGGGCCATTTCCTCTGCAGAGGTTTAAAATTGTGATGACATGTCTTCGGATCCTCCTCAGGGATGTTTCCAAAACCGTCAACATGACCCATTGTGTAGCTCCTGTGCCACGTAAATATACTACTACTACTACTGTGCTTATACCATTGCAAAATCATCAGCGATTGTTATCTTTTAATAGCTACAAAAAGTTACATTTATCACAGGTAATATATATGAAATTTAGATGATGAAACAATGATTTAAAATCATTTTTTCACTGTAATATTTCATTGTCACTGAATAATTAATACTGAGGTTTTATTAATTAGCATTAATACTGATTTGTCGGCAGAAATAAAGAAATGAAGATTGTAAATAACTCTAGGATTTATCATATTGTAAAAAAAATAATTAGAGTTATTCATTGCATTGATATTATTATCAGTAAATTGTTTAAAATAAGAATTATTATACATGCATCTGCAATGATTATTATACATCTACTCATAACTACTACTACTCCTAACTATTTCTACTACTACTACTCTACTACTACTTATAAATACATATATCTAACTATCACTAGCTTCAAGCCTTAACTTGAGGCACCATTTCTAACCTTCATTTTTTTTTTTTCAAAACAGTTTTATGTGTTCAAATTCAGAATATTTCAGTTTAACGTGCGTGACCTTTAAGCTCACCAGATCTCAAGGAAAGTATTTCTGAAATTTTACGTGAAAACATTGATGCACAAAAGATGCTTGTTAGTTGCCGGCAGGATTCGAACGAAGGAACGAAGGTCGTAGTAGAATACATCTACCTTCAAGGTTGTACACTCCAGTCCAAAGTGAGTTAGGAGACTTTATATAGTGGCGACCGCGACACATCATGGCATACATTCCATTCGCTTAAAAGTTTTTAAGATGTTGCAAATTAAGCAAAAAAATGAAATTAAAATTACTGATCACACGACTAAGCTATTGGGAGAATATTTTCAAAATTGCAATGCTTTGTGTCATTGAAGTTGGAAATTAGAATGTCATGTCATTGCGGCGGCCACTATATAAAGCTTCTCAACTTTCTCTGGAATGTGCTCAACAACTATGACAGTTAGAGCATCTAATTACAATCCCGGAAGTCCTTGGTTCGAATTCTACCGGCATCCAACTAACATTTCTCTCTCCACATGACTTTAGAGACTGCGCATTTTGCTCAAAAAGGAGTATAGATTGTTTCAATTTTGAATACATGGGTTTTCAAATTCGACTATCTTTGTTTCGGAGATATTTCAACGCATTTTTGCTCAATTTTAAGAGACCGTATTTAACAATCTATATTTCTTACATGTTACCAATAAGTTATTTCCTTGAACGTCCAATATTTTAATACATTTTTGATCAATTTTAAGAAACCGTATTTTACAATCTATATTTCTTACATGTTACCAATAAACTATTTCCTTAAACATATGTGCGCAAGAAAATACATGTAATTGAAAACTTAACATTATAATCATTTCAGCAACTTAAAATTGATTTTTTTACGTGTACTTATGAACCTATTTGTTATGAAAGTTCTGAATTGTTCTTCCATGTGATCAAGTGACAAAGGTATAAATTTTATTAATATTTTATCAATTAAAGAAAATTCTAATACATATTATATAGCACTGAAATTTTCCTAAACATTCTTTGCTGAACTTATGAAAAGTCCATATTAGGATTTAATATAATTTTCTATAATATTTTATAAATTCAGTGAAATTCTAGTACATATTATTATAGCATAGAAGGTTTCCTAAATCTTTTTTGTTGAACTTATGAAGAATTCATATTGGGATTTAATAACCCTCCTATGCAAATTTGACTTATTTAAGAGGTGAACACATAAGATAGATAATTAATCAGGTCGAAGGTTTCGCTATCTTATTATATAGGATAAATATGGTTCTTGATAATTGAGGTCGAAAACGACGGGTAGTATATTTATTTACAAGGCTGTTCAACTTGACAGGTTTCTCTAGTACTATTTGCACTTCCTTTTTCGTTAACATCTTTCAAATATTCTAAATGTAGAAATACTTTTAATTTTGTTTTTAGTGTTTTCTTTTTTTTTCAGGAACAACGATATTTTCCATAACAGCATCAGAAAATAACAAAACCTCATTAAAACTATTTGAATATTTTGAAACTGCTTAGACAAAAGCATTTCTCCACGACGCAATGCACCGATTAGAGTGAGTTTGTGTAAATAATTTAGGACTTCCCATATTTTCAGAGGACAGCAAAAAAAACTAAATAAAAATATGTAGAAAAGAAGACAGCAACCTTTATATATCAACGTGTAAGTATTTTCATTAAGAGAAGAAAATAAAATTTCTAACTTTAAATATCAGTATTTAATAACCCTCGTGAAAAAAAATGTTCGAAAAAGATTATTCTGATAACACTTTATATGAAATGTATCCAACAAATCTTCCTTTCATAAATTTTTCAAACATGATATTGACAATTAATAACAGTTTCGACGAAAATAAAACAGAGAATTCAACAGTGTATGTACCATACGTAGAAAGAGTTGAAACATATATGGTCCCAGCTGTTTTTGCAATCGTTTTCATAGTTGGTCTATTAGGAAATGGCACTTTAATCAGTATTTTTCTGCTGCACAAAAGCATGCGAACAATCCCTAACACTTACATTATGAGCTTAGCAGTTGGAGATTTTATTTTGCTGGTAGGTACTGTTCCTTTCATAAGTACTATTTATACTTTTGAAAGTTGGCCGTATGGAGAATTTATTTGCAAACTTAGTGAATTTTTGAAAGATGTTTCAATGGGTGTAACAGTGTACACTCTGGCAATGCTTAGTTACGACAGATATGTCGCCATTGTTAAACCAATGAAAAAACATACTGGCAGGAATGCCAAAACCATGACTATTCTAGTCGCTTTTGGAATTTGGATTGTTTCTATCATTTTAGCAATTCCTGGGGCATATTTTTCTTTTATCTGGGAGTACTCTGTTAAAAAAGAGCATACAATATATGTTTGCTATCCTTTTCCACATCATTTGAGGCCCTGGTATCCCCGTCTCGTGGTCCTTACTAAATTTTTATTGCTTTATGGCATACCTTTGATTCTGATTGGCTCTTTTTACGTTTTGATCGCCTGGCATTTAATTAGAAGCTCGAGGAATAATCTTGGACAAAATCCAAGTCACGTGAAGCAGCTACGATCTAGAACAAAAGTAGCAAAAATTGTTTTAAATTTTGTTGTTATTTTCGCAGTCTGTTTCTTTCCGAGTCATATATTTCTTATATGGTATTATTTCGATGAGAATCCTAATGATCATTATAATGAGTATTGGCACTGTTTTAAAATAATTGGATATGTTTTAACATTCGCTAACAGTTGCTTGAATCCTATAGCACTCTATTTTATCAGCAGTGTATTTCGAAATTATTTTAAGCGGTACTTATTTTGCTGTTTTTGTAAACCAGTCGAAATAAGAAGGGAAACTCTATCCGCGCATAGCTCTGCAATTGTGAGGAGAAATATTGTAGTTGCATTAAATGAGGTGTAACAAAAGAATTAATTTCCATGTATTATATCTATTTGTTGTGATTGTACTGTGAATTAATGTTCAATGTTATAAAAATTAATGCGAGATTGTATACTGTGAATTAATATTTAATATTATAAAAATTAATGTGAGATTGTATGCTGTGAATTAATGTTTAATATTATGAAAATTAATATGAGATTGTATACTGTGAATTAATGTTTAATATTATGAGAATCATTATGAATAATGTAAAGCAAAAAATAAATCTTTAAAATATGCGTATGTCATCATTTGTGTTAGATGTATTATGCTATCGCACATATGTAATCGAAGATTTCCCAATAGAGTTTTGGGAGCCATGGTGGCTCAGGGGATAGAGTGGCCACCTTCAAATAAAGGTGAACCGAATCCCGACAATAGCTGGTTGATTTGAATTGCACACCCGGCTCTCACCGACCACAGTGATAACGTAAAATATTCTCAGTGGTAGACGGATCAGAGTCCCCTTGCCATCAGGCTAAACATGGGAAATTTTCGTGGTTTTTCTATCCATGCAACTGAAATATGGGTTAATTCCATCAAAAAAATCCTCCACGAAAGCAAATTTCGTCCAAAACTTGATTCAAGAGATCTTCTGGATTGGGTTCAAATTTATAAGGATACAGAATGGAACATTGGTAGTCGTTAACTGAAAATTCAGTCTGCTGTTCAATGAAGGTTATAAAATTAAATATGAAATATAGAGTTTTGCAATCTTTATAAAAAAAGTAGAGTTAAAACAACATAAATTAAAAAAAGGAGTCAAATAATACTCTTAAATCAGTTTAGAATCACAAATAATAATTTATTAAAAGAAAAAAAAATCTAATCACAATCTTACGCATCAATATCGAGGCTCGTAGAAGCGAAAAAAAAAATTAAAAGCATCAGAAGTCAGTTTGTTTAAGAAGAAACTAAATGGGAATTCCTAGCAAGGGGCAAACATATTTTAGTCTTTACCTTGATAAATGACCTGGTATTGATTAATTTAATTCCTCCCCTGTTCTCTAAAGTTGAAGATGATTCTTTAGATTTCTATAAGGTTGCAGCATTATTAAGTTTTTTTTAAGCGCCAAAAAGCAGAGAAAGTTAGCATCTCTATTAAATATTTATTAAAAAAAAGAGAAGATAATTTAAATCAAATTTTTAATCAAATTATTATAATTTAAATCAATGTTGTCGAAATAAAAAGTCAAAATTGTCTAGCTGTCTAAATTAGGGAAGTAATAGTGCTTTATTACATACTCGAATTTCTTTTAGTAATTTCTGAAAATTATGAACCCCCCTCCGCCTTGAAAAAATTCTGCGTACGCCACTGCCATAGATTAACATACAAGAGCAATAGAAGTGAAATTTCACTACAAGATATACTTAACTGCTTTTTTATTACAACATTCACCTTCATTTGTTTATAAACTAGTTTTTTCTCTCTCTAAAGTTGATTAATGACAAACGAAGAAAGAAGTCTTTTGTATTTCCAAATATTTGTTTAATTTTTTTTTTTTTTTTTTTTTTTTTTTTTTTTTTTT
>NC_092214.1:83853989-83880232 GCF_043381705.1 Parasteatoda tepidariorum
CATGTAGTCCTCTTTCAGATCAGTACTTTAAACAACCTTAAAACAAGCTTAGGTATAAATAAAATGACTTCATACACCTCAATAAATACCTCACTCTCGTTAGTTGAAATAAGGTTGATTTTTTTATACCTCATAAATACCTCTTTTGTTACAAGTGTAAGAAAAACAACCTGGTATACCTTGGAAACTACCTCATCAGTCTGGTTGATTTGAAGTGAATTTAAAATAACCTCAAAATAAGCTTAGGTATAAATAAAATGACTTCATATACCTCAATAAGTACCTCACTCTCTTTAGTTGAAATAAGGTATATTTTTTATACATCGTAAATACCTCATTCTCGTTAGTTGAAATAAGGTTGATTTTTTTATACCTCATAAGTACCTCTTTTGATACAAGTGTAGGAAAAACAACCTCGTATACCTTAAAAATCACCTCATCAGTCTGGTTGATTTGAAGTGGATTTAAAACAACCTCAAAATAAGCTTAGGTGCAAAAAAAAATGACTCCATATACCTCAATAAATATCTCACTTTCTTTAGTTGAAACAAGGTAAAAATTTTTATACCTCAAAAATACCACTGTTGTTACAAGTGTAAGAAAATCAACTTGGTATACCTCAAAAATCACCTTATCTGTCTGGTTGATTTGAAGTGAATTTTAAACAACCTCAAAACAAGCTGAAGTGTATATAAAACTACCTCGTGTACCTTAATTACAACTTTTACGAGATATAATTTTTATTGCTGTTCTCTGTGCAACCTTATATATACCTCAAATATACCTCAAATCAACCTTAATACCTCAAAAATACCTCAAATCAACCTTAAATATACCTTAAATTTTCGTAAGGGTTTCCCTAGGAAATAGTTCTGAATTTATACCTAAAAGAAAAAGTGATCTCTCCTAATAAACTACAGAATTTATGTAATTGTTGATAACAATTGTTTGCTAGATATTTGATAATTGAAAACTAGTAACTGTACTAGCCCACTTCTTCATGTTTGATCACAAAACTGCTATTTTCACTACATGTTATTTCTTCGCATTTTACGCACGTTAATTATTTACAAAGCAGATTGTTATTACTTATTAAAATATTGAGCAGAATTAAATTAAATCCGATTTCAAGTTTATATGACAATTTGTTTCAAGGTTATGAGCATTTTCATGCAGCTGTTTATAGTTCACTACTTCAAAAATGTGCGAATTTTGGAAATCTTAAATTTTTTAGAAATAAGTCAGTATAGTATGCAATTTTGATCCTGAATTGAATAAAATCAATTGCAAATAAAAACATTTATGGTTTAAAGTAATATGAATTGTTTTGAATTTCATCCTATGGGGTGTGAATTTTTATTTAAACAAGTGTTTGTAACAACTAACTATTAGTTTTATTCTGCTCGGTATTATAAGTTATATAGGAGATATTATACTCAACTTATTTTAAAAGTATTATTTCAAATCATTCTCTCTTAGACATTTTCCTCACATAAAATTACTCACAACTTTAAAATAAATGCTCCTTATCAGCTTGTAATTTGTTCTATTCGATTGAGTGTGAAAAGAGAATAAAAATTGGTACATAACTTTAAAATTTTAATTTATTAAATGATTGTTGATTCTTGATTACATAGATTAAAAAATATTAAAATAACTATTTTTTAAGAAACTCTGATGTGATTGACAATAACGTAAGTCCTTTTCAGAATCAACGTCAAAAATTTAAAATAAAGCTATTAATTTCATGAAGTCTGACAAAAAGTTTAAAAATATAGACTAGGTTTATTGAATTTAAAGATTTTTAAAAAAAGAAAAAAAAGAACATCTAATTATTAAACTTACAAGTACCATAATGTTACAGATGTATAGAAAAATAAAAAGTGTTAAAATTGCATAATAAGATTGGAATTATACAGGGTGTTTATAAAGTCCCGGACCCATTTTGATGTTTAATAACTCATTAAATAATAAAGATAGATTAAAATTAATAACATAAATGGTTAGATAGACTCAAAAAGTTTCATGACCCTTGTCAATGAACTTCCTCGTTTGCCTCCTTCGTCGCACGGAGAATATCAAGTCGATAGTCAATTTAAATACGATATTTTGTTCAATTTAAAAAAATTTTCTCTTAGTAAAAAAATATTAATAAGAAAATCTATTTCAAAAAAAGCAGATAATAAGAAATTAGCTTATTTCTAAAAGCTCTAAAACAAATCTTGTTCTTGTTGGTATTTTGTTCAAATTTCAGTAAGATTCTTGGTTAATAAAAAAAGTGTAGCGATTTGTTTATTTCAAAGCCAATATGTTTCTTTGTTTTTTTTCCTACCTCGTGCGCCAAAGAGTAACCCAGTTTCCATGACAACGGCTTCTTTTCTCTCTAGTGCTAATTTCAGTATAATTCACTTTGAAAATTTTACAACAAAAGCATTTAAGAATGCATAGTCAAAAATTCGTGTAATTATGTGACATTACAAACGAAAATGAGCAATATAGAACATGAAAATCAAAACAGAAGCATAGATATTGATAAGAAGTTTTAATCCTAACAGAAAATACATATGATTTTTTTATTCAGTAGAATGCAATTAAAACACGGAACTAGAGCATTTTCACCAGCAGTAAATTTGGCGGAAAGCTATGCTGCTTAAGATTGCCGTATTTAAAATTTATTTGTCAAAATTAATCGGGTCGGGCATTGCATTTTCTGTGCTCATAAAATGGATGTATCTCGTTATTTACTGAAAAAGAGCTAATATAGATTTTACAATATCTAATTATTCATACAACGAATGTAGTTTCCTAGAAGAAATTTGAATCTAACTCTTTTTTTAAAGATTACATGAAAGAAATGGACTGTAATTTTTGCAAATAAATAAGAAAAGTTTACTTACTTGCAAAAGAAATAGACAATTTCAAAGACTACTTGCATGAGATGATAGCAAGCTTCAACATCAAAATCGTTCATTTTGTCAACACAAGTTTTCGGGGAAATATGATTGATTCTTAAGTGAACGCTATACCGCTGCAGAAACTTTTCATGGCAAATTCTGTTTCATCTCCATTGATATATTAAAATTTAAAGTTTAGAAAAAAGTGAGTTCTGATAAGACGCCCGGTGACTGAATGGTAGCGCTTCGCGCTCCCGTGCCTTAGGTCCTGGGTACGATCCTCGGGTCGGGCAAGGTTGACTCAGCCTTTCGTCCCTTAAGTGGGTCGATAAATGAGTACCAGGCATGCTTGGGAATTAAACCCTGGGGGTTCCGCGTTCGACTGACCACCAAACCGGAACATCTGCTCCGGCACCCCAGAGCCCAAGGTCAAGAAAACTGAGATGGGCACAGTAGGCCTTGGCCCTCTATGGGCTGAGTTTAGTTTAGTTTGTCAACACAAAATAAGTTATCGGTCACGGTTAAAGCTCATGCCTGTCATATTACGTTTATTATATTAATATGCCAGAATAGTTATTTTATTCGCATCATATTCATATAGTGCTCTGTTCATACCGAATTTCATTTAAATATACTCAGTATTTTTGGAGATAATTGGTAAAATCTGAAAATTCTCTTAATTTTGAACACAACTGTTTAACGTAACATGCGGAAATCATCATTATTAAAGACTAGTAGCGACAAATTATACAGTCTTTATTCATAGCATCATTCAATGGTTTATGAGCACTTATCAAATATATGGAAAATCGAATGGTAGTTCGATTGTAACGTCGTATGTATTTTATCTAATGTAAAAAATATTTAAATAAGTTTTTCTAGCTAAAATCTGATTGCACAATTATTTTTTAGCATAAAGAAAAGCTTTGAAATACCATTTGACTAAAAACATGGTTTCTGCTGCCCTTGAAGGATGAAGCAAAATAGTTACTGCTGATTCACTTGGTATGACAGTAAATAATATAGAATGATCTGACGCGCTAAGACAAAAATGCGTATCAAAACAAGGCATCTAAATTAAGAAACCTAGCTAATTAATTAACTTGATTTGAAATAACTTTTTATTGCAGAATGCTGTTGGAAAAGAGATTTCCAACCATGAAAGCTGTTTTAATTAATTTTGAAACAATTTATAAACCATTCAACGTAGAAAACTTTTGGAAAGTTCAATTTGATCAACACCTTCTTTAAGAGAGAAGGACTGATCAATTTAGTAATCCGTGACGAACATCTGCGAGGAATGTCACTACGTTTGAGCTACTAAGCTGCACAGAGGGGGAATTACGAAAGGTGTCATTGCGTTTGAACTACTAAAGAATCACATTTCATGTTTATGGGAACCTGTGCTAAGGCCTTCTCTCTTCTAGGAGGTATTGATTTAATGCGGAAGAAAGATTGTGCTGATGACTCGCATGTGTACAATGTAAAATCATTAGAGAACTTTTATGGCAAGCGGGAAAAAACCAGCCTCCCCTAAAATTTATAATGGAAACTCTTACCTAAAGTTACCTAATAGAAACATTTAATGTAATTATTATAATTACCAAGATATAGCCGTGGTAACTCAGGGAATAGAGCGTTCGCCTTCCAATGAGGTGAGCTGGGTTTGAATTCCAGTGAAGGTTGGTCGATACAAATTCCACACACAGCTCGCACCAACCACAGTGCTGACATAAAATATCCTCAGTGGTAGTCGAATTATGGGTAAGAGTCCCTTTGCCGTCGTGCTAACCATGGAAGGTTTTCGTGTAATCCTCCCCATGTAACGCAAATGCGGGTAAGTTCCATCCAAAAGTCCTCCATAAAGGCAAAATTTCTCCCACTACCAGTTCTCAGGTCTGTCCTTATTCCCAATCTAGGAGTTCTCTTGTCATCTGAATTGGGTTCAAAATTGTAAGGTCGCGGAGTTGGACATAAGTAATCGTAAACCTAAAATTGGACCGGCGGTTCAACGATGGTTATAAAATAAATTAAAATTACCAAGACAGAATTGCGGGAAACTCTTAATTCCTCACTTCAACGGAGTACCCTCGTTAAAGTGCAAATAAACAAGGTAATGTACATAATAAATGGTTTTGGAGCTTCAGTGGTAACATAAGCAAGAGTGCAATATTTCTACTACCATTCTACTTTTTCCTAAATCTATTTTCAATTATGTGGTTTGACTTAAAACCATATTATGGTTGTCATAATTTCAATTGTTTTTATAAATCGACAAGCTTCAAAATTTCTAACAGTACATATTATTATTCCTAGTATATTTAACAGTATATATTATTATGTATAACAGTGCATATTATGTATTATTATCTGTAGTAAGTATTTATTTCCGAGTTGAAATAATCACAAATGATTATAATTCAAAAAAAAAAAATAGAAAAAACTTAAAAGATTTTAGAAGTTTTAAAATTAAACAGTTTTAATACATTTTATCGTTTATTGAAAATATCTTTCAAATCAAGTACTTTTCTATGAAACCTAAAAGTAATTAAATACTTTTTTTGCTATAAGGTTCAGTAGTAAATACCTGAACTCTTGAGACCTTGAAATGTCGAAGAAATGTCTAGTGATGGGAAATGTTTAATTACGCAAAATAAATAAAATCAGAATGAGATTCTCGAGAAATTTCATGTTTTTAAAGACCAACCACTGGGACCGTTTTTCTTGATAGAAATAAAGGCCCGAGGGTAGATAATTTTAACTTTCTACTGTCTAACGGAAATCCTTATCTGAGTTATTCAAAAACTAAGTAAATAGAATTCTTAGATTTAAATACAGATTTTTCGGATTTATAAAAATTTATTCTCGATATACTATGTTATTTATGTCGTTTATTGAGAGATTTTTAATTTAATTAGTTATAACTATTAAAAGAATCTAAATTTTAAAATAAAGAGTATATAGCGAACCACTACAGAGAGTTTTATTTTGTTAAGAGAAAAAAAATTGGTTGTAAATATTGCACAAATATTAATCTCTTTTTTTAATTTTTTTTTCTTTTAGCATTTTCCGTGCTCTGATACAAAATTTTGCATTAGATAAATTAACTTGTATAGTAAGTGTTCTTTCTGAAAACGACTTCAGAACCATATCAAAGAAAAATTTCACTAAATTGAAACTAAAATCGATCGTAGCTACCACTACAACTATTACATTGCATTTCACAAGTATATAGGACGTGTTAACTCGATTCTATTTTGAGGTACATTTTGATAGATGACGTTTCAGAGCCCCACAAGAGGTTTACGAAATATTAAGAAACGTTTTTGAAAACTACATGCATATGTAGTTTTGAAAACTACATGCATATAGCTGCCCCATATATTCAAAAACGTTTCCACAGTTTTTTACAGTGGAGGTTCATTGTGAAAAATCAGGAAAATGTTCATTTCAATAATAAATTTTCCTAAAATATGTTCTAAAATGTGCCTTAAAACGTAAGTTTTTATTTATCCAGCTAACGCTTGAGATTTTGATCTCCATTTACAACAAAGTTACAGTTCAAATGCAAATAATATATTACCATTTTATAAATATTTTCTTGACGAATATATTGATCTCTAAAAAATATAGATCTCGAGGTATATATTTGGTTCATTAATATCTAGTTTGCCACCTTTAATGCTTTCCCTGAGCAATTGACATTTAAACTGCCAATTTTAGACAAAGTTATAGTTCACCGCTAAAGTAAATAATATCATTATAAAGCACAATTTACGCAGAATTTAGTCTCCAAAATTTTTGCATTTTAGAATGAAAATTTGCGAATTTAATTTCTACAGTGCTTCTTGTAACTTAGGCGTACGCTATACCACGGGAGAAACCATTCATGGCAAATTCTCTTTATCCTCTAAGAGTAATTTAAAATATACAAAAATTTGGTTCAGGTAAACTAAGAGTAAGCCATGAAGCCTTAAATTCTTTAAAAAATTTCAAAACATCAAACTGCAAAAAAATTGTAAGAGGATTACCTAGGATTTCGCTATGGAGAATTCTAAAATAATTTGTTTGCGTTTTGGGGAAATTTTGAAAACATTATTACAACATTTGAATTTTCATGGTTTTCTCAAAGTTTATCAGAACTCACTTTTCTCTAAACTTTACATTTTAATATACCAATGAAATATATCAATAAATAATATGCCAATAATGTATGAAACAGAATTTGCTATGAATAGTTTCTACAGAGGCATAGCGTCCACTTAAGAATCAGTCATATTTCCCCGAAAACTTGTGTTTTCTAATACAATTTACAAGGCAAAAATGCATATTGTCTGACGAAAAATAGCTTTAGCAGAAAATAATGATGCAAAAAGATTTCAATTTTTGTATTCAAGTTTAGCAAATTAATTTTTAAAAATCCTTTGCAACCTAAAAATTCAGTCAAGTGTTTAAAGCCGCTTAAAGTTTCAACTGTCAAAAAAAAAGTTGCAGCTCAATTGCATCGTTTAAGAGAGGGATTCTTATAAAAATATTAATGAATGAATATTCAAGTTTTGAAATGCGAAATTTTGAATTTTATTTGTAAATTACTTATCCAGTTACTTTAAAATTGACCTCTAACTTGAATATTCCATCCAGTGGTTCCAAATCATTTCTTTATAATTCTCATAAAATTATTTACGGATTCTATTAAAATTCAGGTACAAAAAAACATAATTCTAGTTAATAAAATTAGACTCTGCGGTATTTGAAAGATTCACTAGGTAATCGGTAATTTTTCCGTTCATATGGTTACTGGAAATTCTGGTTGCAAAATTATAGCTTTTATTACCACACATACAGTAAAAAATGCAAAACTGAAAAGTGCATTTAGCCGAATAAATGGTTTTTATGCCATGCTCTAACGTATCATGATAAAATTAACTAATTTTATCACATATTATAAAACCATATTTTATTGTTCCTTTTAAAAAATTCATTACCAAAGTGCTTCGGTAAAAATTACAAATTTTTTTTTAGTGTTCCCATAGAGCCAGAAACACGGTAAATTCTGCCAAATTCTGGTAGTTTTAACCAGTTATGTAAAATTTTAAACTAGTAGTTACCAAGGTTTTTAAAAAAATAAGAAAGTATAATCGAAATTATAAAGGGAACAATTATGACAAATTATATCTCAATTAATTAGAAGGTAAGGTTAAAATACAAGGAATAAAATCCAGAGAAGAGAAGATATTATAAAATACATTTTAATAATATTAATACACAAAGGCTATCATTGACAAGCGAAGTGTTCTATATATTCCTGTTGCCACACGTCTTACAGTAATGTTGCTTTTTTCGATAATACGATATAATAATAATAATTACATGAACCTTACATTCGGCCCCGCTGAATTCTAAATTCAGATAATATTTACATTAAAGCGTGAACATTAGACGACAGAACATAAAAGCGTGAACATTAGACGACAGAACATAGTAGGATACGGCCACCACTGCACGAACTGTCAGAAATGGTCTTCCAAAAATGGGAGAGAGTTTGTGATCTTGTTTAGGCCATCATCGATGAAACTTGCAATATGGAGGTCAAGTGAAAGGCGTGATTCCTCTTCATGAGGAAAATAAATTGAGGATTCTTTCCGGTAATGAAATATAATAATAATAATAATTATAATAATGTCAACCTTACATAAGCTTTCATAACTTTTTGACAACTAATAAACTTTTCTTCAAATTGATAGATGAGCTCTCTATATTGCCATTAAAAAAAATTTAAATTTTTGAATAAAGTTGAAGTCAAGAAAATCTGAAACAAAAATATTGCCGAACCTTTTGGTTACTTTTAAGGCACCAAATCTTTTATATATATTAATTAATTGCATTTAAAACAAAAAATAGCAAGTTACAAAGTAAGATTTTAAAAAAGTACTTTTCCTTCTCTGTTAGTCATTTTTTTATACGTAAATAATAATTTTTAACTATTTTAAAACTAATACTTATATAAATTATGAAACATTCAGAAATTAATTATTGAAAAAATCTTTTATATTTTTTTCTCTTATTTCCTTACCGAAATGTGTTTCATCGTCTTCAAATTCAACATTTTGCCGAAAATAATTTTAAAAATAATTTTGCCTTGTTTACCTGTTATAAGTGTGAGTGTAATTTAAATATAGTTTAGAAGTTTTTCATTTAAAGAGCTTCGAACCATAATTTAGAAGCTTTTTTCGTAATGAATTACTTTTATTCATTTATTTGCTGTTGAATCATAAAATAAATATCTATAGATAAAGCTTACAAACGAGACATTTCAGAAAAAAAGTTCGTTTCCAATCATTGAAGTAACTGAAAATAATGTATTTCGACGTTAAAAGCTTTTATTTTTATTTTGAATGAAAATGTGTGTCTTTTAATTTATCTTCAACATCATTTTTAAAGGTTTTAAAACGAAAATATATTTTAAAAAATAGTACAAAATGTCTAAAATTAAAATTGCATATCTCTTCTCGTTTTTTTTTCAAAAAATTTAGAAAGCAACAGCTAAAAGTATTTTTCGATTTTCCAGAAAAACAAATTAAAATAAAATATTTATACTCAAAAATTTGCCCATTTATCTTTAATGAATTTTAAAATGTATTGCTTGAAAGTTGGAAAAAGTGGGAAAAAATGATCATGAAAAAATCGGTAGTTAAAGTAATATATACTACCTTTCTCATCCTTACTTGAAGTTCAATACGGGAGAAACGAAAGTGAATTTTATCTTACGTTATTATTTAGAGAGAAATATATTATTTTAAATAATTGAGAAACTGTAAACAGTTTTTCAATCATTTAAAATAATACATTATTTTTTATTATTTATTATTTTATTATGCATTATTTTTTAAGGAATAAGAAATTCGCCAAGGTTTTAAGATAATCGCCCCTTCAAATTATCTGTTGAATTGCACATTCGGAGTTTATTTTCTTTATAAACAAGAGATTAAATTTTTGATTTGTTTGAAATATGCTTGCTCAAAATATAATATCCCATAAGATTTAAATATGCAATGAAAAAATCATAAGTTTTAAAAAACTTGGAGAAACGAAAGAAAAGTTTCTGGTACATTACAAGAAAACTACAGTTGCTTTTAGAAGTTCAAACTTACATTTAAGTTAGACTCCTGCAATTGTTTTCGTAACATTTGTTATTGTTTCCTAATTTAAAGAAGATTTTCACTGAAGAAGCGGATTAAATTTAGCTCCGTGTGTAATAGCGTTTTACCGTGCGTTTTTCATTAATTTGTAAAAGCGTGGTTATTATTATTATTATTTTTAAAAATTAATTTCTAAATTTGTGTTAATAACGGTAAATCAATAGATTACGTTACTTATAGAGAGTATATCACCTTTTTGTTTTTTGAAACTAACTTTCTTCAACCTAGATCATAGCACTAATTTCGTATAAAAAATTTTCAAAAAAAATATTAGAATATGTTTAAGAAACTGGGAAAAAATTTTTGGAGAAAAAATTGTTTTACTAATTATGAAAAATATATAAAGCAAACGTTTAACACGATAGCTTACCCAGGAAATGTTATGACAACATGAACAATTTTTTAAAAAAAATATACTTACACATATTATTGAAACCAATATTTAGTTAACCTTAATTTACCCGTCAATAACAGTCTGACATCTTCGAGACATCCAATAAGGAATCAATTAATTGCTCCTTGGGATTCTTCCATTCGTTTTGTAGTTGAACAAATTTTTGCGCCTATTCCTTTTTTTTTTTTTTTTTTTTTTTTTTTTTTTTTTTTGGAGTATATGTCATCCTGGACTCTCCAGAGTTTTATAAAATGTTATGAATGTTATGTTATGACAGCATGAACAATTTTTGAAGAAAAAAAAACTATACTAACGGAAGAAATTGAAATTCCAGAAACAGAAGAAATTAATATGTAAGTCTAAAATCATTGAAAATTCTAAACTAATTTCGCAAAAAAAAAGAGAAAGGTATTTCCCGCAAAAAGCAGATGAAATAAACATGAAACTATCTACTTCTATGTACTCAAAATTTCATGAAGATCAGTGTGTTGGCTATAACGAAGAAAACAATACCATAACTAAAATTGTTGAGTGTATAATATGAGTAAGGCGCATGAAACAAGAGCAAACTTTAAAAACTTTTGCCATCTAATATGGTAAAAATTAAAGTGATAGATTTCATCTATAAATTAGATTTTTTATTACATTCTTTTTGCTTATTTTCCATGATAAAAATAGTACGTAAGCAATTCATACACTGTAAACAATTTTCGAGTACTTCACACCAAATTGGTGTTGGTGTTCCACTAAGTTTGCTGCAACACTAAAACCAGCTAACGATAATTCCAGGTATCGTGAAACAACTGGAATGTTCTCTTGCAATGCTTAGTGTAAAGTAGCAGCCACCATGTTTCTTATTCAGTCAGAGGCCTGACAAAGGCAGGAGCATACGGGGCAGTTGCCCCAGGCCCCACATTAGAGAGGCCCCCAAATCGAATCGAAAGTTTATTTTAGGTTTCCATCATTAATGAACTTTTTTTTAAACGAAATATCAGTACAGTGTAAAATCCGTCAGTTTTATGTTAGCTTCTTCATTAATCTATCGTATGAACACAAAAAATCTATATTTCGTAAATCCATTTCTTTCTAGTGCGGAATTCAGCTAAATTTTCTCAATTACGTTGGACACATTTGGCCAATCAACAGCCTGTATTTTTACATATAGCAAAATGCGATATGTTTACAAAAACACAGGCATTCTGATTGGCTTAATATGTTCTGAAATGTTCATGTCTGGGGGTTTTGGTGGCCAGCGGCACTCTTCGGAATTTAGACACTTCCGCTGGCCACCAAAACCCCCAGACATGAACATTTCAGAACATATTTGGATGCCTTGCAACGTGATGTTCAGAAGATATCCCCACCCCCTCTTACTCCCACTGGTTTATGGACAGCCCTGCAAGATTCATGGTGTCAATTATCTCCAGCACTACTTCACACATTGATCGAATCCATGCCACGTCATGTTGCGGCACTTCTGCGTGATCGCGCGGGCCCTACACGATATTAGGCAGGTATACCAGTTTTTTTTTGTCTCTTCAGTGTATGATAAATATAAGAATCTATATTTTACGACACAATCTAAAGCAAGAATTATAAATTTAGGATGCATATATACAATATTTCTTAAAATTAGTTTTTTAATAAATACAATATTAAACACAGCAATGACAGAACATTAATCTAAATTCGAACTAAACCAATACAAATAGCAGTTAAATATTATAAAATAGTTTTTCAGAATTGAAATATTTATGTAAATTTCCTAAGAACATAAATATCTTTATTATACAACTAAAAAAATTCATGAATTACAGTTTATATGAGCAACAGTTGAATAACATATGAATAACAGTTTATATGAGTAGGTTATCAGATCAATCCGACTAGAAGATTGAAATTACTAATCAACAACAATAAATATTTTTTAATCAATTAGTAAAAAGGATTGAAACTTACTTGGTATTAAATAGAATATTAGAGATTTATTAATTCAATGCGTCAAGAATTCATATTTCACCTACATGTAAACAAATCGCCATCTTGGCCGCCATATTATTACTATCTTAAAGTTGCACAGTTATTTGCCTTTAAGCTCCTAATAATGGTCCAAAAGCATTTGTTATACATTTAAAACATCATTTCACACAAGAATTTAGTTAAATAGTTTATATAATTATTCGCCAAATATACGGAGTTCCTAAAAACACAATCTTCTTTACTAGCGAGCTGCAGATTGGTGTAAACTTTACCAATTACTGGTGTTAAAATATTTTACACCCTTTGAAGTGTAAAAAAAATGGTATAAATTCGGTATAAACTTGAAATAAAATAATCATTCCCACAATTTTTAGATTTTTCAACATCGTATTCGGATAGGTATTGCACCACAGTTTTTCTAGTGTAGTTAGCTGTATAATATATTTTATTTTATAACCGTTGTTGAAGAGCCGTCCCAATTTAGAGTTAATGACTACCAATGTTCAACTCCGTATCCTTGTAATTTTGAATCCAATTCAGATATCAAGAGAACTCCTGGATCAAGTATTGGGAGAAATTTGCCTTCGTGGAGGACTTTTTGATGAAGCTTACCCGCATTTGCGTTACACAGCGAAGAATACCACGGAAACCTTCCATGGTCAGCATGGCGGAGAGGGGACTCTAACCAATGATCCGTCTACCCCTGAGGATATTTTACGTTGTCACTGTGGTCGGTGCTAGCTGGGTGCAGTATTTGCATCGCCAAGCCATAGCTGGGATATTACCCGGGTCCCCTCGTTGGGAAGCGAGCTCTCTATCCCCTGAGCCACCACGGCTCCTGTATAATATATGTTAGTTTCCATATTTGAATGTCACCTTTCTTTTACAATATTGTATTTTCCTTAACTCATTATCTTCGTCATTATGGAGAGATGTCAACCTTTTCACATTTCATTTTCAATATTTCATAATTCTTTGCTCAAAAGATGTTGAATACATGAATTTAAAAGCATCAACATTTCTGGCATCTTTTAATTAAATTTGAAAAAAAAAACCGTAACCATCTATCTTAACTTTCCCTATATTTATCTTTTTTATTTAAAGTTTCTAATAAATCATGAAAAGTTTATTACATAATAACGACAACAACTTTTAACATTTCCGTAAAATCGAAAATTATTCGATATTTATAAGGCCTGTTATGTAATGGCGAGCTAGTTTTTTGAAGGAAAAAAATTTGGCTGCTTCTGTAACCGCATACAGAAAACAACAATGAAATTTGAAAAAAGGAAAAGAAATTAAACGGAAATATAAAAAATGAAATAAACACCAATTATAAAAATACCACTTGAGTTTATTTTCTAAAAATGTTTATAAGGAGAGCAACTTACAATTTAGTACTTGGGGATTAATGCTATGAAACTTAATAGTTTATGACGAAATTATCTTGAATATGAGTAAAGGTTTACAAATTTATTTATGTAACACACACAGAATTAAAATTTGTAATCCAAAACATCACCGAAACAAGGAACTTATGACATGAAAATATTTGATTTAAAATCTGAACTTGAAATTAAACATACGAAGTGCCTTGCATGGATACAGTATCTCCTATCTAAGCTGAATTAAAATATGCATAATAATTAAAAGTACATAAGACCAAGTAGTATTTAAATTTAAGTTAAATTAAGTTTTAAAAATTAAATTAAAGATAGTTAACAAAATCTAAACTTAAATAATTGATTAGGTTAGTTAAAATATTAAACAAATTCTCTGAAAATACAATAGTAGATTGTAGTGACTTAATTTTTATATTCAAATAAATGTCTTTAAAATAAAATTAAGGTGTTAAAAATTTAAAATTAAGAAATTAAAAATAATAAAAACAGCCATTCGATAATATTTTTGGAAGCGAAATGCCCTAGGCATAAATATGGAAAAAAGCTAGTGAAGAGTCGCAAAGCAAAACAAACGAGCACAAATTAAAATTGATCAGAGGAGAGGAAAAATCAGCTTCCAAAATATACTCAGCAAATGTCATCTAAACTATCTAGGTAGTTAAGTATGACTAAATGAATTAAATTCTTATAAATCAAATAATAATAACTGGCCTTGTTTACTTAAATACGGTAACAGATTAAAACAGTAGTGAAAAATTCAATTAGACCAACAAAGAGGTACATTTATTCATATTTATAATTTGCTTTAATCAATATATATTTACTGAACATTTCTCAAATTTTATCACGAAAGGAAGATAATAAAATCCCAAATGCTTGCATTAACTCAATTAATTGCTTTCATTTTCATGTGTTGAAAATCAGAATTTTGAAAAACACTATTTTGTAAATTGATCATTACTTAATTGTTGAATGACTGTTTCAATTAATGCAAATGAATTCGAAGACTGCAAAGAGCTTTAGAATCATAACTCTCTCACGATATTGTCTTCTTGTGTTTATTTCAAATAAACAAACGATTTATGTTATTCCATGTATTAAAGAATTCTTATTTAGGATTGAAGTTAAATTTACGTTTTTAAATGCATTTAACTTTCTCTTAAATTGTATCAATTAAGTGTAATTAAAAATTGAGGAAAAAATTTCAATTTATTATTTACATTTGAAAATCAACATTTTTACTTTAATGAATAATTATATTAAAGACTGGTAGTAGCGGGGTAGTGATCTGTACTTCTGAGCTACAGATCCAGGGCTCTATGCTAGGACCGGTCAAAGGTCGCTCAGCTTTTCATGGCTTCAAAGGAGTGAAAACTGACGAAAATATCCTCAGTGGAAGACGGATAATTGGTTGGCGTAACCCTGCCGTCAGGTTAACCGTGAGAGATTTTCGTGGTTTTCCACTCCATGTAACGCAAATGCTGGTTAGTTTCATTAAAAAAGTCCTCCACAAAGGCAAATTTCTCACAATACTTGATCTAGAGGCTCCCTTCTCTTCTGGATTGGTTTCAAAATTACAAGGCTACGGAGTTGAACATTAGTAGTCGTAAACACAAATAATTGGGTTGGCTGTTCAACAACGGTTATAAAATTTTAAAAAAAATTGCCTGATAAAACAAGTATCAAGCATTCTTGGGAGCTAAATACTGGGGATTCCGAAGTTGACTCACCCCCGAATTGGAACACCTGCTCTGCAACCTAGAGTCCAAGGTCAAGAAAAATTATATGGACACTAGGCTTTGTCCCTCCATGGACTGTCACGCCACTGCCTTTTTTTAGTAATTAATTATTATTTTGGAATTACTATTTAATGCTAAATTATAATTACTTAAAATAGTTAGAGAAAATTTATTATTACCCGATAAAACAGTGAAAGTTGATTAAAATACTTTTATCAAAATTGAAGAGTAGGTTTTGAGCTACAAAAAGAAAATGTTCTAAAGTATTAATTTATCTTTAAAAGTGATAGTTCAAAAAATAAATCTAAAGTTATGTAAAGTTATTTAAAGTTATGTAATAAAATGTCGATATCTAAAGTTATGTAGTAAAAGGTCAAATATTGTTCTCAGAATTATTTGTATTTTTAACGGATAAAGACCATAGAAATCTGTGAAAACAAAACTGTACTGACAGCACGCTCAAATTTAACTTCTAAATATGCGTTTCCTAATCAACAATTAAATCTTCAAACAAGATTAGTTCATTTTGGGAATTTTTTTAAACTAAAAGTAGCAGATAAATTCTTTACAGAATTTTCGAAAATGGTTGAATTTTTTCTTTCTAATTATAAATATTCCATAATTTCAATTCAAATTTCATTTAATTGAAAAGTGTTCATATCATTTTAAAGAATAAGGTAATTCTAATTAAAAATGCAAAATGCTATCATATGACAAGAGTATAAAGTCGTTTATAGAGATAAACTGAGAAGCAAACTGTGAAATGACATTTAAATGGCGGGAGCTCTAACCCCCAGAGAGTAAAGAAGCTTATTTTGCAGACTTATTTAAATCTCTAAGTTTAAATTTATTCTCCTCAAATTTTGAGAGTTATTAAAAACAATTAAGAAAACTGCCGAACGAAATTCACGAAAATATTAGAAAAACATATATTTATACAGCACATATTAAAACATTTTTGATTTATTTATAATTGCAAAAAATGCTTGATTTTAATTTTATTTCAGTCAAAATTTTAAAATATTTCTTAAAGAGCAAGCAAAATAAAAAATTAAATTTAATTAAGAAATTCTATTAAAAGTGCTTTAATTGTTTTTAGTAAAAAAATGTAGACATTTCTTTAAATTAATTATACCACATACATCTATTTACATAGCATTTTTTTAACATACATTTAACACTGAAAATAATTTTTCCAAGATTTTTGACGTATAATCTTATTTGTTTCGATTATTCTTTTGAGGTTAGAAAGATCGCAAATCCCTCATAGCCAACATTTTCCTGGGATTCAAGAGTAGTTTATAAGAATTCTACTGCTTTTTCTACCTCCTGCATTCACTTTTGATTCATCAATATGATCTTCAGCTTTTTCCTCTTCATCTGATATTCCTTTGACATTATCTATGATTTCCGCATCTGTCAATGTTCCACATGTTGCCCGGCAGTTGTCCACTTGTAAAAATCTTCAAAATTAATGTCAACATTAAATCCAGATTTTATTGCATTCCATTCTGGCAAATCTAGCACTGCATTTTCAGCGCTTAAAGTTTCTTCTTCTTTACTGATGCCTTCTACCTCTTATTCATCATTTTCACAGCTATTCTTGAAAACCAGCTTCTTAAAACCATTTTTGATAGTTTTTAGACACATTTCTCCAAACAAAACAGTAATTCTGATAGCATCTAACTTTTTACATCAATGGCATCTACAAGTTTGCTTACCAACTGTTTTCTACAGTTCACTTTAAAACTCCTAATTATCCTTTGATCCATTGGTTGCAATTTTGAGGGGAAAATGAATTTTTATTCTTAGTTTTCTTATCTATGTTGAAAAGCTAACCCCTGATGGTCACTACTCATTAACCCCTCACTTACTTCCAGAATCGTTGTATTCCTTTCAAGTTAAGGAAGTGCAGAGATAGTGATTGAAATTCCAAGAAACACCCCCTACCTGTCCATCCCTACTTTCTGTAGATTCACGAAATTCATCTCTGTCTGCGAGTTCTACTGATAAAGAAAGTTGTGACATTTGTTTTCTATTATTAGAAATTCGAGAAACGGAGGTTTTGAAAAAAATTTTCGACATAAACATGGAAAATACATTGATTTTATACAGTAAATGTAGGGAATTTTAGAAATGTTGAGATATAGAGGTTTTCGAGATAAACAGGTTCGAGATGAAACTGGATCAACTGTATTTTAAATTACAAAATCAGACGTAAAATCGTACTTCCACTGAATAAACAAACCTTTTTTTAAGAAGTATATGGATTTTTGACTTTAAAAATATGGCGGGGGGAGGTAGCCGCAATTTAAAAAATATGGTCCTAATAGTAGTTGAATGTTTGGACTCCTTGTTGTTGTTCCTCTTTTTTGCGTATTTCATTATGTATACATTGTTTCATGTTGCCTATTTCGTTCTTATGCTAATCGAAAAATGTTTGAACGACTCTTACGACTTTTCAAAATTAAATAACTCAAAAACTATTCGACCAATTTCTTTCAAATTTTGTATTTCACCATTTTAAATTACATACTTTGAAATGATGGTAAGATTTGTATTCCTCATAGCTCAAAATTCTTGGGCGTAATATTGAATAAATAATTAAAAAAATAACAAATAATTATTAAAAATTATTTTTACTTGGATATACGTGGATTATCTTCGGATAAACAAATTTGATTACCGTTAGCGAAGATGTTTCAATTCGCTTAAAAAGCTCTCGAGATATAGAAAAATAAGCAAAAAATTAAATTAAAGGGTATATTTTCTACCACTCTCCTGTAGAGATTGCGACTATCCGTCATATTTTGAAGGTTTTGATTCTGAATCCGTCACATTTTGAAATCTGTCATATTTTGAAGTTCTGGAATCAAAATCTATCATATTTTGAAGGACTAGAATCCAAATCCGCCACATTTTGAAAGTCTAGAGTAGGGGAAAATTGAGCGTTCAACCCCACTTTTTTTACTATGGGATGAGCGTTCAACCCCACTTTGGGTTGATGTCCTCTTNCGTTATATTTTGAAGGTCTAGAATCCAAATCCGACATTAGAAAGGTAGAGGAAGAGGTTTTATACAGAGGAAGTGTCTTTTTGTGACTGTGTCTTTCATGTCTAATTTTATAACTTAAAATATTGTCAATTCTAAATAGCATGTTTAAGATTAGACCTGCACACCATTATGATTTAGACTTACTCTCTTAAAATGAACGAGTGAAAATAACTCAACTTGAGTGCTATTTAACTCTTTCATCTAGAAAAAACCGGCCTTCTCATCTTAATTAAAATCACTCAAGTGAAAGAGTTATATGGAAATAGCTCAATTTGAGTGAAAAAAATTTCACTCAAACTTGAGTTATTTTCACTCGAGTTTGAATGATTTTCAGTATTACCTGAGTGGATCGTTTTCACTCAAACTTGAGTGATTTTAACTCGTGTTTGAGCGATTTTCAGTATTTCAGTTTGTAAATTGCAGTCAAAATTTTTACTGTTAATATTCGAAATTTTTGTATTTAGTGGTGCCATCTATCGTAAGCGATAAAAAATACTATAGTTTTCGTTTCAAAAAAATTCCTTTTGATAGAGAAAGCCTTAGATAGGAATTTTTTTTATCTTAACGTTTGTTGAATTTAAATATCGAATTAGATAATATAGTACTTGTGAAAGTTTTCGCTGTGAGCATATCGACACTGGCTGGGATTCGAACTGGCTTCCCGTCTGTCGTGAGATTGACCGATTAACCATCTCGGCTGCAGTCCTGTGACAAGACGGCTACAAAGAACTAATTAGTTTCATGAGCTGGGTCTTGTTGGCGAGGATAAAGTTTTTATTTGTTAAATCAAATAAGGTGAAAACACAGTTAAAAAAATTTTTCAGAGTTAACAGTTTGAATAGCAGCATTTTGTGGTTATCCAATTATTTTGATTGTATACGGTAAAACAACAATTAAATGAATTATTACTTAAGAGGTTTTTTTTTATGAAAAATTCCTAACCACTGTAGATTTGATTTTTTTTTTCTTTCCCCTAAGTTACGTCATTTTTCTTTGAAGTTTAATTTTTAAAAGTAAGGAGCTCTAAACGAATTTTTAAAGTAAGCAGTTTTATAAATATTATGCTCATTTAGGTTCAATTGAAAATACTATGAGTCATTTTTTTTCGAACAAATTTATTCGTTTAATTTATAAAGCTTTATTTTCAAGCAATAAAAAAGGTATATTGTTTTAAATTGCCTAAATTTTTTTAAGACAAATTTCTGAAACTAAGTGAAATTAATAAATTTTTGAAGAGGACGTTAAAAGCTAAAAAATCTGGATTAAATACCCTTTTTCAAACTCAATTTTGCAAACTCTTTTGATATAAATTTGTTTAAAATCCAAACTATATATTTGTTTTGATTAGAAAAAAATAAGTATAATTTTTGTTCTGCAATAATCCTAGCTTAGTATGAATTCGAATAAAAAAATTAACTAATTAACATTAACTACTTGACTTTACTTTAATATTGTTTTTACCATAAACTTTGCTCAAACATAGTTTTCTTAAGTCAAAAAGAAATAAATAATAAAAATTAATGAAAACGACATTTTTAATAAAATTACTAAAATACAGAAATATTTAAATACCTAATTTTAGGCATATTTTAAACTAATTAAATTGTATCGCTTCTGAATTATAAATAATTACAATTAAATCAAGTATGTATTTTATGAATTTTAACTATTATGAATATAGATAGTGTACGTTATTTCCGTTATCAATATATATGTTTAGAATTTTTACCTAATTGTAAGAAATTAATATATAATCAAAAAGAAAAAACATTATAAAAATTTAATATACCAGCCAGGAAAGCAAGATTGAAGACATCAAACTCTTTCAATTTTACAACAATGCAAAGTAACTGCAGTTTTTCTGCAGATTCATCAGAAAGTATACTTCTGAAACAATGACTGCATAATTACTTCAAATTTACTGCAGAATGACCACGGATTTAAAGTTTCAGTTTTTTCTAAATTTATGATTTTAAAGTGACCTCACTTAAACTACAGTAATTTTGTAGACAATAGCTAAAATTTTTTCGAAATAAATTACTGAGAAATTACTTCGCATTAGCTGCAAAATAACTGCAGTGTTTTTACAGTTAAGATTGCACTACAGAAAATTTGCAGTTAACTCTAGAAAAACTACGAAATTACTTCAGTTCTGTAGAATAACTACAGTTTATTTTCAGCTGGGATATAGGTATATAAATTCAAATTGAACTATATCTCATAATAAATATTACTTTTAATTTTGCTCCTATTTTTTTACTATTAATCTATAACTATTGTAAAATTCTAATTTATTTGCATTTTCAAATACTTTAATTAGCATTGTACTTTTAATTAAATATTAATTCTGCATTTTCAATTTTGCCTCGAAAATTGAATTTGAAGAAAAGTGGTAAGAACTTTTATGCTAGCAACAAAGGAAAAATAGTTTGTATAATGTGATAAATACTTTATGAAATAAGAAGATAGTATTAATTCTGAATTCCAATTAAATAAAAACTAAAAACAGGATAAAAACAGAAAAATTCAAAATGCTGCTTAATTTTTTTAAATATAATATTTTCCACTTTTTCTTTGAATGATATATTTATAATAAAATACATTGAACATCTGAAGATTCAGATTTGAATGAATGGATGTTGCAAATGTGAACTTTCATAAATTAAAGACAGTCAACTTTATTAATAGAAAGCAATTTAAATAACAGCAATTATAGACTGTATGAACAATAATTTCGTAAATATCTTTTATAAAAGAAGTATAGAAAGATATTAAATTAATTATTCAGAAATGTTTTGTACCAAAATTATACATCAAAAAAACTAAAACATTGATATAAATGTATTATATTAAAATAAAATGTTAAAACTTTAATATGAAATCTGAAAAAATTCTAAAACTCTCATCAGATATAATATATTCCCACATGATTTGACAAAGATTCTAGCAGGGAATAAAATGTTTTTAATATTTCATAATCATCCACATTTAACACTTTCAATTTTAATAAATTTTTTTGACAAATAATTTAAAAGAATAGTATATTTTATTAAAAAACGCTGAAAAACAGCTAATTTAAATGGAATGTGTATATAACTCATTCAAAATAAAAGTATTTTCAAAATAAAAACAACAAAGTATATCTACTAACTGAAAAGTAAAACAGCGTCTTCTTCAGAAATACCGCTGTGAACTAAAAGTTGTTTTAATTCTTCTTAATTCAAAATATTGAATGACATATTCTCCAGAAAAAAAATTAAACGTAAAATAAAAAGGAAGACATAATCTATTTAGATCACAGAACATAACAATTTTATTTAGATGTATTATCGTTTGCTTTTTAAAATAAAACGATAGAAATTCCAGCCTATATCTCACACGCAATTAAATAATAAATAAATCACTGAAGTTTGAGCTAAAAGCACTCAAATATTGCTTAATAAATACCACTCAAGTTTGAATTAATGCAAAGCAAGAATTTTGCTCAAATAAGAATGTATTTCACTCAAGTTGAGTTAAAAAAAATTTAATTCTTTTTTGAGTAGGGGAAATAACTCTTTCATTTTAAGAGAGTAGCATGTGAAAATTCTATCATAGTGTTCACTTTATTTATGTATTTATTTATTTTGCTTGCAGTAACTTAACTTTGTCATTTTGCCTTTTAATAAACTGTAAATTTTTTTTCAGAATTCTATGAAATTTTTAATACGTATAGTATTACTTGTTTATACTATATAGTGCTTAAAGAATGTCGCGGATTTGAAGTTTGCTTGTTTTTCATTTCTTAAAGTTAAGACCTATGGTGTTTGGAGATATTTTTCATATTATCGAAGAAAAAAAACTATTTTCATGCAATTCTTGATCATCGTCTTCCATTATTCGGTATCGTATGATAAACTTTTACTAAAGGTTTAAATAAGATATTAGCAAAAGTAAAAATAAAATGAATGAATTGAATCGTCGGTCTCATTTGAAACACCTGATGAGTTTAAATCTCCAAAACAACGAATTTCTTACCTGAATTTGCTACATTCAAAAATACTGTCAAAAAATTTTAATTTTACCAAAATATACATTTGATTAAATTTTTCGTTTGGGAATTTTGATTATAAGTATTATTTTTCAATCGAATGATGAAAGTAAAACAGTTTTTACTTTTAAATAATATAAATATTTATAAAATTTCCATGTTTTCTTTAATATTAGCATCCAAAAAAGCCTAAAAATTGTTCCAAGTATGAGCATTTACATATAGTAAATTCAAATAAGAAATTCCTTGCTTTGGAGATCATCATTATGTCGGGCAACCATCGTATTATAACTTATCATCAGTACCAGGTGTCTCAAATATGATCAATGATTTGAAATATCCATTAAAAAATGGATTAAAGAGAAACACTGTTGAGATCTGCTTCGGAAAATAAGTTATTTATTTTCATGAAATTTCAAAATTAATTTCGATGTTTGTCAACAGAGGTTGCTGCTGGATAGCAAAACTATAAAACAGTGTTTTTTACTGTATGCCAGACAATTTCAGCTGAAATATTCTCATTCGTATGTTTATTTTGTTTTTAAACTGCTTAGTGCTGTTGCTTCAAAAGATAGTTACGTTGAAAGCAACGATTTTTTAGTTTTTTACAGTTGACAGCGTCATCTGTTGATGAGCTGTGTAACTAATATGGAAACTTGGCAAGGATAGTTAAGATACTTGGCGAGGCTTCCTAAGCACAATGAAACAAAAACGCATTTCCGTTTTTCCTAAAAAAAAAATTTTTTTTTCTTTTTTTTGTCAATATTACCCTTTATTTTTGCGACACCTTGTAGTTGGAGAAAGTTTTAAGGCAAGCGTACACTGCAAAAACTATGGCGTAGTATCCCTTCGAATTTGGACTTGGACACTATATTTCACGTTAACACCAAATTAAACGTTCAT
The DNA here is from genome assembly GCF_043381705.1 of Parasteatoda tepidariorum. NCBI lineage: Eukaryota > Metazoa > Arthropoda > Arachnida > Araneae > Theridiidae > Parasteatoda > Parasteatoda tepidariorum. Next base: position 83,877,586 of record NC_092214.1, read on the forward strand.
ATACATTTTATTTTGTAACCGTCGTTGAACAAATGACCCGATTTTGTGTTTAAGACTACCTTGTAATTTTGTACCCAATCCAGAAAGCAAGGAAACTCCAGGATCAAGCATCGGGCGAAATTTGCCTTCGTGGAAGACTTTTTGATGAACCTTACACCGAATTTGCGTTAAATGGAGAGGAAAACCACGAAAAGCTCACACGTTTGAGACTGATGGCTAGGGGACTCTAACACTTTATCCGTCTACCACTGAGGATATTTTTCGTCAGCATGAAATTCGTATCCATCAGCCATCGCTGGGATCGAACCCAGGTCACCTCATTGGAAGGCGAGCGCTCTATATACATTTTTAAAACATTGTACTATCTAAACACCAATAATGAGGAAATCATAAACCAAGCACAGTGCATTCAAGCCATTTGCGAATTATTTTCCCTTCTGAAAACTCCAATCTTAGTATATTTTGAATATCGCCAGTAGATTGTTTACAATAGAGAACGGAATGGCGTGAATTTGTTATTCTCTTCCATGCTACTAAACTCCTAATAAAAAAGCTCGCCATTTTAAAATATATGTATGTTCTTGGCTGTATTATAAGAATAATTCCATTTTAATTTCTAAAAATCTTTAATTTCTAAAAATCTTTATTTAAATTCTAAAAAATTTTATTAAATAATTTTATAATATTTAATTTCGATTCACTTCTGTTTTATTAAGCCAATCGAATTCATACTAGGATTCTCTCTATGCTGTGTTTTTCTTTGATTAACAATTTAATTTTATCTTTAAAATTAATATAAACACTGTAAAAACTGTGGTGTAATACCTATATGAATCTCGGTGTTGAATAACTCTAAAAATTGTGTGTCATTTCAAGTTAATTCCGAGTCGATTGCTCATACACACTTGACAAAATCTAAACTCCAAAAAATGAGAAATCTTACACCAAGATCAGATGACGGCAGATCAGGCATAAGTTTAGAAACTGTCAGATGACAACGGTTGACTTACGATCGATATCGAGAAGGTAAAAGTTTGTTTTAGCCTTGTTTGATGCTGAAAATTCTTCAAAAACAGAAGTAAAATGTTATAAAAGATCTATATGTTTCAGCTATATAATAAAGATCTATATACTCTCATAGAAAGATTTAGAAAAGTCTGCTAATTGTATTAAGTAATTTTGTAATATTTAATTTCTATCCATTTTGGTTCTGTTAAGCGTAGTTCAAATTTATATTAGTATTCTCTAATTGTTAAATGCATGTTTGATTTTTTAACAAACTAATTTTATTAAAAGAAATATTGTATCTATCCAGCCTAAATTAATGCTTGTTTCATATTGTACAGAAAATAATCCTCTACTGATTCTTTTATGTATCATATCTTATTGTAATTATAAATTTTAGTGTTACATTGTGCATTTTAAAAAATTTTGGTGTGTAATTTCCACCATTTTTGGTGTAGATGTAAACTAAAATGTTTTTACAGTGAGTTTAGTGACAATTTTATTTACTTCATCACTGATATAGTTTCATTAATTTATTTATATGTTTTTGTTTGTTTATTTACTGACGATGCGTATTCTCATGGGCATTAGAATCAATTTATGGCTTCGTTGCAAAAATATTTCGTTTGAAAAACAGGCTCGTTTTTAGTTATATATTCGCGCTAATTATTTCAATCTACTGTTATTTTGTCAATTTTGCATGATGTTTTGTACGATTATTACAGTTCTGTACTTAAAAATGTACATAATTTACCTCAACAAAAAAATGGTGGCAACTATGCACCAAAATTTTTACAGTATGATTTAACACGCATCAAAGTTTGAAGAGAGTATAATTAAGTGTATAAAAAAGTATAAGTGTATAAAAAAGTTTGCAGTGTATATGAAAGCTCAATTCGGGGTTAATTTGAAAAAAATTGTTTATTGACGCAATTTTCAGGATCGTTCAACATCGAATTTGGAGAGACATTATACCACAGTTTTTTACAGTGTATATGCATTCTAAACTAATGATTCTTACTTTATAATGCATCGTAAAAGTAACTTTACTGACTCTTATGTATATCATATCGTACTATAATTATAAATTTTAATATTAGCGAATGCTAAAATTGGTGGCGGATACTTAAAGCTAAGTAATGTAAAAAGCATTTTTCTACTTCATAAATTATCTTAGGTTCATGAGGTAGTGATACACCATGAACCAAAACGAAGGTTATCTTTGGTATTTCCGTACACCACTAGTTATGTAAAGGCCACCATTTTTGATGAGAAGGTACAATGTAAGTAACAATGTACATGTAATTTTTAAAATGTATGTAAAACTCACCATTTTCCATTAGTTTTTTTTATCTCATTGTGATTCATGCAAAGCTCTGCTTCCTTGATGTATATTTAAAAATATAGTATTTTCTGTTTCAGTTCATTTTCTATTCATTTCAAATGTTACGGATTTAGGAAGAAAAAAAATTTCCAATCTAAACTTACAGAAGTTTTAGTTTTTATTAATTCTTTGTTACTCAAAAATTTTTAAAAATGTATTCAATTAATTGTACTATATAATAATTAATTTTAAAATAATTTGAACCTAAGATTAGTCAAACTTTAAAATATATATATATATGGTGTTTGGAGATATTTT